>NC_056744.1:826782281-827082281 GCF_019279795.1 Protopterus annectens
TTTAACAACTTCACAGATAGAGTTAATATTACTACTATATTTCAGAGAAAAAACACACCTAGGTCTATTGTTGACATTATTACGAGGGTACGCCGATCTCCTATATAGGAAATGTCTACCTGAAGTTTGTCTAAGGTCATGGACCTCTTCTAGTTTCAGAGCTACATCAGCTTCATGATATCCCCTACCTGTCAACTCATCTGCCAAATGGCTCGTAGCCTACAGGAAGTCACTGTCACATCTATGCAATCAGGACATACGTAAGAACTGTCCCGTCATGATGTTACCAAATATCCTAGTAGGATGTAGTTGTATCTAAAAATTCAATTCTCTCCCTGGACCATTGCATAGTAAATCTGAAACAGGAACTACTATGTTCCAAATAATCAACAAAATCAGACAACAAAGAGTTCGTACCCTATCATAAAATACAAATATCATCAATAAAACACCTATAGTAAATAAGATTTTGCCTATATGTGTGATCAGAAAAAACAACCTGCGATTCCCAGTCGGCTAAATCCAAATTGGCATAACTATTAGCGCAGGGTGTGCCCATGGCAACATCCTGCAGCTGCAAATAGAAAATGCCACCAAGAACAAAAACATTATATTTCAAAATCAACTCTATCAAAGTACAAACCAATTCAATGCCCTGATGTGATAAGCCACTAAAACTATTAAGAAAATTCGTAATACACTCAACGCCATAGGTATTAGGTATGACAGTGAATAATGTATTAATGTCTAAGGTCACCAAAATAAAATTCCTTTCTTGAAAGTTCAAACAGCAGGTACTTTCACCAAAAGTCCATAGAAATTCCTCTGTATCTTTCAATATTGCTGGTGTTCATGCCAAAAAAGGTTTACGTTCCTGTTCAACAAATTTTGATAAGGGCTCTGTCACCCAGCCCTTACCAGCCACAACTGGTCTTAAAGGTGGTCTCTCCCTCCTTTTATGTATTTTAGGAAGACCATTAAAAGAGGGAATAACAGGATGTTCTACAAGCATAAAATCATATTGTTCCTTGGACAACATTTCAGACATTAACAAATCATATAAACAAACATGTATTTCCTGTACAAAATGGTTCACCTCATATTTGGCCACAGGTAAATATGTATCACTATAATTCAAGGGTTCCAACATACTTTCACCATATACACTTATGTCCATCACAACAATTGCACCGCCCTTATCAGTAGGGTGCATGCAGATGTCCATGTTGGCTTTAAGTTGTTCTAGTTTATTATCCAGTTAATATATTCTTTTTATCAGCTATCTGCTATTTTTTTTACAGTCACCTTCTTCTTTTTCTGTAATTGTTTCTTTAATTTATTTTCCCAGTTACTGTATACTTGAAATCTTCTTATTTTCATAGGTTCATAGGTAAGTACTAGGCTAATGGCCCTGGAGCCAAGGCAAGCCTAGCTGAATAGTGTTCCCAGTCATCTGGCTTACCAGACATTAGTTCCTTGGGCCCCTATCTAGCAATGCGATTGAAGTGATCCCCGGGGTGAATTTCCTATGTCCCATCCACTCATCAAGATTTCTCTTGAAGAGGGCCAGTGAGGTGCTCTGCTTGATGTGAATGGGGAGTTTATTCCAGAATATTGGAAGTTTCTGGGTTAGGAACCTATCCTTCCAGCAGGTTCTGTTTAATGTGCTGATAAGGTTGAGGCCTTTTGAATGAGTAGCACAGAGAGATTGGGATTTTTCAGATGAAGCATGTCTAACAAAACTGGGTCAGACATGGCTCTATATGTCAAGCAGAGATCGCCTCTAAGTAGGCAATATGAGATGGAGTAAAGTTTAAGTTTTTTAAGTCTATCTGCATAAGGCAATGTTTGCGTCCTAAGATCCTCTTAATGAGGAACTTCTGTGGCCTTTCCAGTTGCTGGAGGTGTCTAATGAGGTACATGCCAAATGGGGCATTGTACTCTATAATGGGCCTGATGAGGGCCGAGTAGAGAGAGATAATGACTTATTTTTTCCTGGATGAGAACCCTTTTGTGATGAGATGTGCCACGTAGAAGGACTTCCTAACTACAGTGGCAACATGGCTGTTGAAGGAGAGATTGCTATCCACCAGTGTCCCTAGATCCCTTATAGCACCTTCAGAGTTAAGTGGGTTCTCTTCAATATGGTAGTTTGTGGGCACCGTGTTTTTCCCGAAGGTGCATTTTTTGGCATTGAGCCTAAGGCCTTGGTTTTGGCACCAGTCACTGGTTTCCGTTAGGCCTATTTGTAGGATGTCCACATCAGCTTGAGAATCAATAATAGCTCCCAGATTGCAGTCATCTGTGAATTTGATTAACCAAAGTCCCTTGGTGTTGGCTTGAACTTCAGAGAAGTAGATACCAAACAGGAGAGGACCCACAACTGATCCCTATGAGACTCCAATTGTAACTGCCTGGTAATCAGATTTGGAGTCAGCTACTTTCACTGTGTGGGTTCTGTCAGTGAGCCATTTAGCAACCCATCTAGTGATGTATGGGTTAATGCCAAGATTAGTGAGCCTATCAATGATTCCAGAATGTGGGATGGTGTCAAAGGACTTGGCTAGATTGAGGTAGGCTGTGTAGACAGCCTTGCCTTCATCCACTGCTCTGGTGACGGCTTCGAAGATGTCTATCAGACTGAGCAGACATCATCTGCCTTTCACAAAACCAAACTGCGTGGGGTCCAGGGTTTGAAGGTTCCCTATATTCTTATTTATATGATCCATAATAACACGTTCCATAGCCTTACAGATCAGGCTGATGTGGTGGTAGTTCCCTGGGTCAGTAGTCGCACCCCCTTTGTGGAGTGGGATGACAGTAGCAGTGCACCATTCAGTGGGTACAAAGCCAGAACTGAGGCTGCAGTTCAACAGGGCACTTAGGTGTGGTACCAGTTCTTTTTGTAGATCGTGTAGGACACAACCCGGTATATTCTCTGGTCCCATGGAAGCTGTATTCTTAGCTTTGGTCAGTGTGGTTTCTACTTGTGCAGTTGTGATAATAGGGAGTTGGCATTCGTCGGGTAAGTGGATGGGCCCTTGGGGGGGTGAGGAGGGAGTAAAGTTCGCACTAAGCCTGTCTGCCAAGATATTGGCAATATCAGTTGGTTCAGCATAAGTGCTGCTGCTGTGCTGTAGCTCAGAGTAAATCTGTGTATTATTATGCAGATTGCTGACATAACTAAAGAATGCCTTGTTGCCCTTAGTGTCTCCTCTTGAATGTCCTTGTTCTTGCACCTGACTCTCTTCATGTTAACTGTTTTCGTGAATTTTTATCTCCTGGGTATTTTTACTTACATTTTCACTATCTTCTAACACCAACTCTACTCTTTTGCTTTCTTTTTCCACTTGCCTATTAGTGTCGACATCACAGCCTGACCAGTGAGGTGCTGAGCTACATTTGGTACAACTTCAGTCATAGTACTTCTTTGACAACATTATCCACATCCACATCTTACAGAGTTACTTATGGTACACACCTTACTAAAGTGTCCTTCTTTTCCACACCCAGAACACAGCTTTGTTGAACCCCCCCCCCCCCCCCACACACACACACACACACACACAAAATTACCATCATGGAAGCTTGGCAGAATCCTTCCTTCAATTGTTCACAGCTTTCTTCCTGGCATTATAGTACGTTACCTAACCATTCTTTACTTACAGAAATATAAATTATAAAACATAACATAATGCTGAACCCCTCCCCATGGTGCTGAGGGATAAAACCCTAACTGTGCTCCATATGGAAGCTGGAGAACATGGGGCAGGAAGAAGGTAGTGAGCAGCATATGGCTTGACCATCTAGGTGAATGGAGTTGGCTAGGATTTCCACTTGGGAAAATGCACAGCGAGAGCTCTGGGTGGGGCTTTCCATTTAGTCCAGGGCAGAGGGATGTGCTACCACAGTGCCAGGGGCAGTTATACACAGAAGCTCACCTGCTCTTCCCCATAGACTGGCAGTGTTAGCTTCCCTTAGAAGCTGTTGAGAGGTATCAGGAGCTTTTGGGACCAGGCGGGTAGCCCATGATGTCTGCCTTGATGAGAACCCCTCAACTGGTTCTTGCTTCACTAGGAAATCAGTGAGCCTGCAAAGGATCTTGCCCATATGATGAACAAGTGGTTTCATTGGTCACAGAAGGCTGATGGTCGACAGGCAAAAGAAATTATAAATACTAGTCTCAAGATCTTAAAGGTGAACAAGTTAAAATTTTCTTTAACAATAATGACACTACCGATGCAGATTAAATATGCAGAGGTCAACACAATACACAGAGAATATTAAACCAAAACTCAATTATACAAACAACATATTTAAAGAAGAATCTAATCTACAGTTAAATAAATACGCTAGATGTCTCTTCCTGAATAACTACCAACTCTAACTATTCTATATTGTAAAAAAATAATACAAAGCAGAATTCAAACGCCAACTTTTATAGACATGTCACCAACATTTCCCAAGCAAAGACTAATGTATATATATATATATATATATATATATATATATATATATATATATATATATATATATATATATATATATATATATATACATACATATACATACACACACATCCCAGCTCATCATAATGTTCCCACCAAAAAACAGGTGTAATTAAATTACATCAGATTACATTATCTCTTTCCCAGGTGATACAGGAAAGACTACTAACAATAAACAGAATACATCTAACAGTTGTTTGCATACTAATGACTGCTTTCTTTCACACTTTTAGTCAGCTGTCCCTTTGAAGTGCACTACAAATTCATTTTTATTGCTCTTGGTTTTCATGTCTCCAAAATGATAATGTTCTTCCAGGGAAACACTTCACGTTTCAATTACAAGTTTCATGGATTTCTTTTTCTTTCATTACTTTCATTTACAAAGGAAAGGTCGCACATGCTCAGATCGCAGAAGGCATATATATTGCAGATTGAACAGTGCTCAATTATATCTTTACAAAAAGGGCAACTTTTGAAATTAACAAAAAATATTTTTCTGCCCTGGCACCAAACTCTGCATCATTGGCCTTCGCCACGCTGCTGATGGGGGCACAGTATGTTATTCATCGACCATTCATTTTACTCTGGTATACTCTGAACACCAGCTTATAGACTCATGTTTGCATTTCTAAACTGAACATCTGTCAGTGCTGCAGTCAATTATCCCAAGACACTATTGCTTATTAATATGCTGTATGGATACCATCTGTGATTCTCAGTTCCGCAGCTTCTCTGTAGAACTATTGTTGTATTTTATTCATCTCTTCCACTCCTCTCCTCTTTAGTTACACTCTCTCTCTATTGTAATACATTCTCTAATCTGCCTTTCTCTCTCACTCTGGCTAAAACAGCCACTATCTTTCTTAGCCACATGCTTTACTCCTTCTTTCCTTCTCTGGTTTGTTCTAGGCTCTCTTTCTCTCTCTGTCTGTTGTTCTTCCAGCTCTATTTTCCATAACTCTTTCTCTGCAGTCTTCTCGCCTCATTATCCTGTCTATTAGCGGTCTTCACTTGTGGTGTACTTTCTGCAACAAACGTTTTAGTGTCCTTCCTGATTCTGAACACTGCAATGGATTTTGGCCTATCAATATGCCAAACCTCAGGTCCAGCTAAGTCAACATTTGTAATCTGAGGTTTTACACTTAAGCAGACAACCCTTTTGCTAGCCTTCAATTCCTGGCAAAACTGATTCAGGCAATAAGCTGAACATTCACTGCAGTTGAATGTTACTTTCTCCCCTTATATTCACGTTCACTAGTCTAAGATAAAAGAGGAGAAAACATTTGGTTGACTTTATTGTAACCAGATTTAACCACATTTTTTAGCTGAATTATTTCTGTTATGCTGGAACAATTATGGATCATCTGTCTGGCACATAAAGGAGCTGTTAACTCATGTTGCATACAATTCTTAAAATGTGATCTTTCCAGGCAATGGTTTCTAAAGGAAAAGTTTGCTGACTGTGGTTGTTAACACGGTGACTACTGTAACTTCATCAAACCTACCCTTCTTTTCGGTGGAACATTATACAATTTGTCACTATCACATTTTGCAATCCCCTCATTGCTTCTATTTTTCCTTTAGAATGTAATATTACACATCATCACTGACACAAACCATGCTGACTATTACCTTCTCTCTGTCCACTCCTAATGCCTGGCGAGATTTTCTGTCCTTCACTACCATTTTTTTCTTTATATTCATTCCTTACACTATAACATTTT
Organism: Protopterus annectens; assembly: GCF_019279795.1. Classification (NCBI taxonomy): domain Eukaryota; kingdom Metazoa; phylum Chordata; order Ceratodontiformes; family Protopteridae; genus Protopterus; species Protopterus annectens. The sequence goes on from NC_056744.1 coordinate 826,788,514, forward strand.
GTCAGTTGTGGCAGTCTTTAAAGACTGTTACGGCACATTGGATTAGTCACTCACTTGAATCACAAGCACTTGAGTCACACTTGTTTAAGTATAATAATTCAAGGTGTCATTTGTTCATATTCTATTATTTGTTTCATATTTCACCAAGACCATATTACTTGTATACTAGTGAGTTGTGGTTGGGCTGAGGCGGATACACTTCAGAGAAAAGACAAGATAGGCATTACATTGCCTGTCAGTGATCTCTCCTTTTCTATTGTACTGTATCCCCCACAGTGAGAATAAGAAAGAAATGGTTTGTGGGGGAAACAATCTCCATCACAGAGAGGTGCAAGAGGTGTGGTGGCCTGCAAAAATGTTGTTTGTGTCATGTGACAATCTCAAATACTGCGTTATAAGAATGTGTGTACTAAAGGTGCCATCAGTCCTAGTGAATGAGCTATTGTAATGCCAGTTCCAGTGAGTAAAAGTAACTCAGTGGATCCTGGCACATCACTTCAAGGCTAGTATTGTCATAATATAATGGGTAGCTGTGATGATTTCTGCACCTCCTAAATGCTGATAGCTATAATAGAATACTCACTAGAATTTGGGTAACTGTCAGATCAGTTATGCAAGGAAACTATCTTAAAAGAACTAGCCAAACTGCCAAGTCATTGATTTGTATTTCCATCCAGCTCACTGTAGTTATCTGCTTTCACTGATAATATTGTCACACGATAATATTGTGTGATCTTCTGATATTTACTCATTTAACCTATTGTTCCACTGTAAATTAGCATTATATTGCCTGGCTTTGCCGCTCCCCACCCACCCTCTTCCCTTTGATTATCGACTCTGATACATCTCCACATGGTCATTACTCTTTACATTTCTTACACTCCTCTCTCTCACTCTGTTGCACTGATAAATAAACAAATAAGAAAACAACTAAATGACTGAAACAGCTTGCAGCATTTAGTTCATGGTCTCCTTCCCTGTGTCACCTTTTCTCAGCCATTTTTAATAAACAAGTGTACAGGATAATAGAGTTTCAGTCTAGAACAGTCTCATTATAGTCAAGATACTCTATAATTTAAACTGCTGAAATACCTTTGTCCACTTGATGGTCTTCGCTGTAACAGAATAATAACTACTGTTTTTCTTAGCTATATATTTTAAATGAATAAGAGCTATTGATTAATTTAAAGCAAATGGTGTAATGTTGCTGAGGACAGTAATTTGCCTCTCTGCTCAGCAGACCAAGGTTACTCTGCTTTCATTGTTGTTTTATTTGACTGTTTTCCTTTTTCACATAATAATTTAAACATTTTACCTCATTAGGGAGCCTCAGCTTTCTTTTTGTCTGGCTACACTCTATCCTAATGGATTGTGGAGCCTGATAAACCTCTACTTTACTTGTGTTTTATTGTTTTTGGAGTGTTGCTGACACAGAACAAACCTGTTTAGTATTCCCTAGCTAATATTTCCTTTGCAGACCAATATACATGTTCCTGTAATCAATAAACATTTTCCAGTATACTTCACAACACACTGCTTTCCACCCAAACAGCCGGTCATATTAGTAAGAATAATCTCTACTCTGTTTGCCAGTTCAAAAGATCTAGGGAAGAGGTTCACGTCTTTCCAATTAATCACCTGCACTGTAAATCTCAGCACAATTTTCTATCAATTGATAACCTGTGGATTACTTATATAAACATTACTATATAAACTTGGTTTCTTAAAAAAAATATAGTTGGTTGTCACCCCCCCCAAAAAATAATTATTTACATTGTCGAATTTCCAAAGACTTGTCTTGATAACACACATGCACACACACGCACACACACGCACACACACACACACACACACACACACACACACAACTATAGACACATACAAACATTTGCACACACACGCACGTGTACACACACACTGTGTGTGTGTGTGTGTGTGTGTGTGTGTGTGTGTGTGTGTGTGTGTGTGTGTGTGTGTATTCCAAACTGAATATCTCAACATGCACACAACCATGCAATCTCAGATAAGAATTCAAAGACTTTGGTGCTGGAGCACTGTTGGTTTATGCATCCTAACAATAAAGAATGATAAAAGGTGTTTATTTCAGTGCCTTTTTTATTAGGTACAACAGTTACCTCCTCACTGCAGACTTCTAGGCTATAAGTCCTTGTATGAAACAAGTGTCCAAAACTAACTTGACAAAATTTAATTTATAAATCAAATAAATCATCTTGTTTTGTTTTTTTTTTTTTTTGGAGGGGGGGTTGTGAATGTTCCTAAACTCAAAGGTGCTATGATGGTCTATGGAAGGTTATTCCAATGCTTTGGTATAAATAGGATTCTAGCTAATATTTCCTTTGCAGACCAATATACATGTTCCTGTAGTCAATAAACATTTTCCAGTATACTTCACAACACACTGCTTTCCACCCAAACAGCCGATCATATTAGTTGGAATAATCTCTACTCTGTTTGCCAGTTCAAAAGATCTAGGGAAGAGGTTCACATCTTTACAATTAATCACCTGCAGTGTAAATCTCAGCACAATTTTCTATCAATTGATAACCTGTGGATTACTTATATAAACATTACTATATAAACTTGGTTTCTTAAAAAAAATATAGTTGGTTGTCACCCCCCCAAAAAAAAATATTTACATTGTCGAATTTCCAAAGACTTGTCTTGATAACACACACAACTATAGACACATACAAACATTTGCGCGCACACACACGCACACACACACACTATGTGTGTGTGTGTGTGTGTGTGTGTGTGTGTGTGTGTGTGTGTGTGTGTGTGTGTGTGTGTTTCAGTGTGTACTCCAAACTGAATATCTCAACATACACACAACCATGCAATCTCAGATAAGAATTAAAAGACTTTGGTGCTGGAGCACTGTTGGTTTATGCATCCTAACAATGAAGAATGAAAAAGGTGCTTATTTCAGTGCCTTTTTTATTAGGTACAACAGTTACCTCCTCACTGCAGACTTCTAGGCTATAAGTCCTTGTATGAAACAAGTGTCCAAAACTAACTTGACAAAATTTAATTTATAAATCAAATAAATCATCTTGTTTTGTCTTGTTTTTTTTCTGGAGGGGAGGGTTTGAATGTTCCTAAACTAGAAGGTGCTATGATGGCCTGTGGAAGGTTATTCTAATGTTTTGGTATAAATAGGATTCTTTATTATTATTCCTTCAATGTGCATTATTAATCTTAACAGTGAATCCGTTGATGATACTCTATAAAAGTCTGAAGGCTGTGTACTTTTCTAATCTTATCATAGCTTACACCAAGTCATTATGTAAGGCCTTATAACCCCAGTAATTTTGCCTCTAAAATGTCATGAGCTATACTACAGAATTTTACAATCTCCGGTTTATTTGCATATTGCCCACATATGTTTATCATCAAATTCCAGGTGTTCGTTTTTTCATATTTCCTTTGGGCATCTTTTAGCCTTTTAATGACATTTGTTCTATAAAGGCAAAATTGATTACTATCTTAGGAAATGGTCTAACTAAATCGTTATACAAGTCAACCAGTTCTTCAGAACTAGAACACCTAAACAGCAAATCTCATCTCCTCCAACCTCACAAGCCGATGTTACTATCTTAATATCAGTATCATTTAATATTTCTTTATTAGCAATAATTGCTTAAATGTTACTAAAGTAAATGACATTGGTATAGCAAGACCTTGTAGTCCTAAAACTACAGAGAGCAAGCCCAGAGCTAAAATCCGGAACAAATCATAGGTTTGTAGTTTTAATTATCAAGTTTATGACCTAATGGTGTTCAAGAAATATGAATGCTATAACTCTTATCTTTGTGAACAGTGGAAAATAATACATTAAAAACTTAAATATAGGATCCAGAATGGATTCTCTTAGTACACCAACTAAAATATTAACCCAAACTGAACTGTAGCCTTAAATCTGTACTTCATGCGTTCTAAACCTAACCACTCTGAGATCCATTTTAATGTTTAGTCATTGACTGTTAAGTCTGGACAGACCTCTATGGAAGCAGATGTCTACTATTTAGTCAACTGAGATCTCTCTCTCTTTCCCATTTACACACCATGTGGTACATTGGGCAACAAGCACCTTTCAGCACTCGTTGTTTCTGTAGCAGTTACAGGTTTTATGGGCTCGGGGTGCTAGCCCAAGGCCCAACCCTCCTCAGAGGGTGCACCACACACACTCACAAGCATACACTCACACCTAGGGCCAATTTGCTCAATCTCCTAAATCTGCGTTCACAACTCTCAGCTGAGAAAGAAAACCAAAAAATCTAAAAAACTAAATGGTAGTACTGAGGATCATGTGACCTGGTATCTTACACTTAGTGTGGCTATCGCATCCCCTGGCATCTTGCACTTAGTGTGGTGATCACATCCCCTGACATGTTGAACTTAGTGTGGTGATTGTATACCCTGATATCTTACACTTATTGTGGTGATTGCATCTCATGACATGTTGCACTTAGTGTGGTAATCTCATCTCCTGGTATGTTGCACTTAGTGTGGGGATCACATCCCCTGACATCTTGCACTTAGTGTGCCTGCCCATTTCACTTCACCCTAGTAAAACCCTCATTTTAATGCTACATCCAATATATCTCCCAGTAGCAAAACATGTAGTTCACCAAACTCAGGGACAGAGATGCAGAAAGAACCCTACCATGGATGCTAACTGCTGTGGCCAAAAGGGGAAATTTCTAATGTGATTTAGAGAAATATTTATATGCAACGAGGAAAGACCTCATTATCAGCTAATTTGTATGTCTCTGAATGGTGTGGTGCTACCACTAGCACTAATCAGCACTTTCCTACAGTAATTACCACTGGTGGCAAGTGCATCTTGTTGGCACAGGGATTACCCCTCATTTACACCCCACTCACATGCACACTTTCAAACATGTGCAAACACTCACACATACACACACACACACACACACACACACACACACACACACACACACACACACACACGCCTTTCAAGTCGCCATGATTTTATAAACTGTCCCTGGTTTAGCCTCTTATAACTGCCTTGACCTTTGTAACTTTTGGACCATTACAGTCAGTCAATAATGCCAGATATTAGAGTTTTATACTCTTTGTTCAGAATATGCTTGTATTGCTCAGGCTGTGGATTGTATTTCATTACTGAAACTAAGTGGAAATTCCTTAAGATTTCAAGAGCAGGATAAGCTATTTCTTACACTCATTTCACTGAACTGCACTTCTGAACCACTTATAATTGTGCTATACAGTTGATCTATGACATTTTGCACTTTTATAAAGCTTTTTTCATTGTTTCACTGCATTTATGTACTGTTTTATACTGTTTTAACTGTATTTTTCATTGATAGATACTGTTTTATTACTGTAATTGCATGTTTACTGAATTACTTAACTGTAAACTGCTTTTTCATACTGAGAGTTGTATTTTCTGTTTGTGAGTGCTCTATCTGAGCTTTTCTGTGCATTTTTGACTTTTTGAGGTTTCTGTGTTCTATAGCTAGGAACTGTAATAGTGTGCATTACTATAATTGTCTGTTTACAGTTAAAGGCATTCTCTAGAGTCTGCTTACTCCTTGATCTGTTTGAAACTTTAAGTTAGTGGCTACAGCTAGGAACTGTATTTTTTCCCACCCACCTTCCCTAGTATTGTGTTCTTATACTTGGTGGCTTTACAGTTGCCCTCCCATACTGTATATTTGATCTGTGACACTCCTCCCAGTCTAGTGTCATTAGTTCATTCAATCTAATAGAGAACATTTGTGAAGGCCAACCCACTCAGATTCTTAACCTTGAATTAAATTATGTTCCAGCTTTGTCCATTTCCACTTTTACTAAAAAAAAAAATTCTAAGCTTGCTTCCCCCCTTTCCTGTGGCAGGTATTGTCCAGATACGGATTTGCTGTGTCCAGAACTGTTTGTGAGCTCCTGAGCTCCCACCCCCCACTTAACAAGGTTAAACTATTCCTGGTGCCATAAAGTGTGCTCTTCAAATTTTCCCTTGCAACTAGCCAGCTTTTTAGTTTTAGCACTCAAATATGTTTCTTTGAGCTCAGCACTTGTTCAGAACTCGTTGTAAGCACTAAATAAGTTACGGATTACTACAGCACTCAATTTTCCTCACTTGTCTGGAGGAAAACAGTTTTTAGTACTTAATAAATAAGCACCTATTCAGGCATGTCTAAAGGTCAGCTCCCGGTGTTTTCTCCTGCCTATCTGATGAATCTGGGCATCTTGGGACAATGCAGCAATTGCCTCATGTACACAGACAACCCACTCTTCCTACCACCCAACACTACGACCTGTGAGAGATGCATTTATATAGCCAAACTGGAAGCAAAGCTCTCTTCACCGAAGACTGGACTAGACAGTCAAAAGGATAAGGTAAACACTTGCACCGCATCACACTCATCACATAGTCCCTCAAAACCTACACCACCAAAACACACACACAGAAGCACAAAACACACACCTACATTCATGGAGGCTCTCAGTAAAAATCTGCCCAAACAACCGAGACCTCCAAAGCAGAAATGCAAGCAACCTCCACCCCCCCAACACAACCAAAATGGCACATAACCCACATACTCAGTGTGCCACTCAACTACAGCCCATAAGGCATAACGTACCCAACACTCTAGTCATAGGTGACTCTATAGTCAGGCACACTGATGTTCCACTCACCAGGCTAAACAAGGAGAAAGTTACTGTCAGCTGCCTGTCAGGTGCCAGAATCCACCACATGATGCATGCACTCTGGTCACTCCACAACAAGTACAAATATGACTCTATCATTGTCCATGTTGGTGTGAATGACCCGAGATGTACCTCCCTGGACTACATGAAAAGAGACATGGAGGAGCTCTCCAATCTTGTAGCCCAGGCAGGTATGACTCTAGCCCTGAGTAGCATCCTGCCATCACCCAGAATGATACCTCAGTACAAGGACAAAATGATTGACTTTAACAATTGGCTAAGCTTTTGGTGTCATTCTAAGGGAATCCAGTATCTGTCTGCCTGGGATGACATGATTGACAGACCATGCTGCTTTGCCAGAGATGGCCTGCACCTGTCGCCCTTGGGATTCCGGATACTGGCAAAGGCTCTTGCCACCCCTATAGTACCTTTTTTAGGCAAGGTTCAAATGACAAATTCCCCACCATAACAGATACAAGCAAGCAAAATCTGAGGGTATTGCTACTCAATGCTAGAAGTCTAAACCTCAAAATGCACTCACTCGAGGCACTCCTTAAAATGGAAAACATTGACATCTGTGCAGTGACAGAGACCTGGTTTAAAGCACCAGAGAGCACACCTGCATTACCAGGCTATAATTCATACCACACTTTTCGGCCACCAAACCCGGACCGAAACACTAAAGGCTTGTCCATATTCATTAAGGATATCCACACTTCCAAGCTAGTTGCTCAGCATAATGCAGCCGAGATTATCCAAGTTCAACTAACTCTGGGCAAAACTGCAATCCAGATTGTAGCTTGCTACAGATCCCCCACCATGCCCCAGGATTCCCACTCCTCTTTTCTTGATACACTGGAAAATATTAAGGTACAAACCAACACTCTAATAATGGGTAATTTCAACTACCCTACCATTAACTGGGAAAACTACTCATGTACCAACTCTTTTGCTCAACGTTTTCTGGAAATCATCAATTCCAACGCCTTGGATCAACTTATCCACACCCCCACCAGGGGCAGCAATATCCTAGACCTGGTCATCACCAACATGGGTGACCGGTGTTCCACACCAGAGGTCAGCTCCTCGTTGGTCAGATCTGACCACAAGCTAATCACCCTAGACATCCACATCCCGCTCCCACCCCCCATTAGGAAACAACCATAAAAAATTTCTCCAAAGCCAACTTCACACTTCTTAAAACAGAAGTGGCAAAATTCACAACAGCCATGTAGATGAACAATAGAGGTACGACTGCTGAATCCTACACAAATTCACTTTATAAGCACTTACACGAGTGCATGGATCATGCTATCCCTAACAGAACCAAGATGCTATCCTCCAAAAAAAGGAAGCCAATCTGGTGGTCTTCTGCCAAAACAAACTCTACAACAGAAGAAAGAAACTGTTGCAAAAAAGAGTAAAATCCCACGACTGGAGGAACTCCCTGGTCAGCCTCAGTAAGAAGCTGAGATCCTTCATAAAATCCTCCAAAGCTAGTTATGAAAACAAAATCGCCACCGATTCTAAAGACAACCACAAAGAATTCTATAGCTATGTCAAGAATCTCAATGGCAAAACTCAGATCTGCTCTGAGTTACAGCACAATGACACTAAATATACAGAACCAACTGATATTGCCAACATCCTGGCAGATAGGTTCAGTGCTAACTTTACCCCCCTCTCACCTCCTAAAGGGCCCATCTTTATAATGGAAGAATGCAAAGTTCCTGTAATCATGGCTGCACAGGTAAAAACCTCACTCTCTAAAGCCAAGAACACAGCATCCATGGGACCTGACAACATCCCAGGCTGCCTTCTACATGAACTACAGAATGAACTGGCACCCCACCTAAGTACCATGTTCACTCATAACCTCACCTCAGGCTTTGTGCCCATTGAATGGTGCACCGCCACGGTTATCCCACTCCACAAAGGGGGGGCCACAACAGACCCTGGGAACTACCGCCCCATTAGCCTTACGAGCCTGGTCTGCAAGGCCATGGAATGTATCTTGATGGAACTCATAAACAAAGATATTAGAGATCTCCAAACTCTGGATCCCACACAGTTCGGGTTTGTAAAAGGCAGATCATGTCTCCTAAACCTGATAGATTCTCTGAAGTAGTCACCAAAGGCATAGATGAGGGTAAGGTGGTTCACACAGCCTATCTAGATCTCGCCAAGGTGTTCAACACTATCCCCCACTCTGGAATTATAGATAAACTCACTAAACTAGGTATAAATCCCTATATCACAAGATGGGTTGCCAACTGGCTTATTAATAGAACCCACACTGTGAAAGTAGCAGACTCTAAATCAGACTTCAGACCAGTGACAAGTGGAGTACCACTGGGTTCAGTCCTGGGTCCTCTCCTGTTTGGTGTCTACATCTCTGAAGTACAGGCTAACACAGAAGGTCTTTGGCTAACTAAATTCACAGATGACTGCAAACTAGGAGCCATAATCGAAACTCCTAATGATGTGGACATCCTACAAAAGGGCCTCACTGAGACAAATCCCTGGTGTCAAAGCCATGGTCTTAAGCTCAATGCCAAAAAGTGCATTGTCATCCCCTTTGGTAAAAACTCTATACCCATGAACTACCACATAGGCGGTAGTCTACTTAACACCGAAAGTGTGATAAGAGACCTTGGGACACAGGTGGACAGTAGTCTCTCCTTTGATAATCACATCGCCACAGTTGTCAGGAAATCCTTCTACATGGAACACCTCATCACAAAAGGTTTCTCATCCAAAAAAAAAGAGGTCATTGTTCCCCTCTACTCATCACTCATTAGACCCATTATAGAGTACAACGCCCCTTTTGGTATGCACCTCACAAGACATCTACAACAACTGGAAAGGCCGCAAAAATACCTCACAAAGAGGATTACTGGCCTCAAACAGATGCCTCACGCAGACCGACTCAGAAAACACCAGCTTTACTCCATCGCATATCGCCTACTCAGAGGCGATCTCTGCCTAACATACAAAGCTATGTCAAATCCAGAGCTGTTGGACATGCTCCACTTAAAGAAATCCCAACCCCTCCAAGCTACACGCTCTAGGGACCTAAACCTTGCCACCACAATAAACAGAACATGCTGGAGGGATAGATTCCTGTCCCAGAGACTTCCCATACTCTGAAACAGACTACCTATCTATGTCAAACAGAGCTCCTCATTAGCACTCTTTGAGAAAAATCTTGATGATTGGATGGGTAATAGGAAATTCACCCCAGGGATCACTTCTGTGGTTCTGCTTGACAGGGGCACAGGAAAATAATTTTCTTAGGTGGCGAAAGCTAGGGTACCTTTTTGGCTAGGCTTGTATAGGCCCTAGGGCCAATAGCCTAGTACCTACCTATGAACCTATGAACATATATAGCTTACTTCATGATGCAAAACTTGTTATTCTATTTATTTTTTACATATAATGACTGCCTCTGGTATCTACTAGTCTTCCTCCATACTTCTTACTGTCCAACAAATGTTTTGTACTGCAAAATCTGCTGGTCAGTTAACTTTTTATATGACTTAGAGTGATATTTAAAAGTCCCTGGTGTCTAGTGTGCCTCCATTATTACAGACTTTGCTTGTTCGTATAGGGAAGTTTAGAGGTATGGCAGCCATCTTTCCCCACACACACACAGTCTCACATGTACACAGACACTTGCCGTTGATCAGATCCCAAACCTGATCACACTCACAGGCACACTCATTCATTCAATCATGCAGTCACAAACACACCTCCTCCTCTACCTATTCCTTAACTAACCACCGTACTGCAACCACCCAGATGCAAATATACACACCCTACAAGACCACTCAGTTCTGCAAACATGTAAACACTATGTCACACATAAACACACTTGCACACACATCACACCACTATCTCTCCGCAGACACTTATCTGTTCTCATCTTTTACATGCAGCTTTACAATCCTAATTTATTTGCAAAATCCTTCACCTCAGGTATTTCTGGGGACAGGACAGGACTAATTAGAATAGGACCCTCCCCCAGAATGCTTCATTGACATGTAGCACAGCTGTGGAGACGGCCCACCTTGGTGATCCTACCATCTGTGTCAAATCACTATTGTAGAGCTGTCTCTGAATCAGAAAAGGCCATCACCAGTGGTCTCTGTCTGTATTAGGACTTACTACTTGTGGTAGCATTTTCTGAATCTCATCCACAGTCTTTAGCTCTGCATCTTAAAATGGTCACATATGAATCAACAGATTCCTGCAAACTCTTTACAGAAAAACAAACAACAAATATATGGCAATTTTTTAAGTTGGCAGTAGTGCGTGAACTTATTGCTAATCCATCATTTTTTATGGGTAAGGTTAAATGTATTAAAAACCTTCATAGCATTTTTAGGTAAAGTTAAATGTATTCCAAACCGTATCAGCATTGCTTCCAGTTAAGCAAAGGAAAATTGGAACTTGAACTACTTTATTCTTGCCAGCTGCACCTGAAGCAATACTATGAAAACTGAACTTCTGCAGCTATTGTTTCTAGTTTTCTAACAAATGACCCTGCTGTACTAAAGATGGTGGTAGCCTTAGCAGCAAGATGGATGACATCAGTACTGATTATTTATTACAGGAGACAGAAAACTGAAGAATTCAGAATTTTGACTGTAGTTGAATGAAAACTGGCTTTTCATTTAAATTCTGGACAATATATATTTTTGGTTAAATGCTTACTTACACGTATATGAATTCTTTAAACTTACTGTCATTGGTATTCTAATCAGGGAGTTAGGAACAACTAATTTGGAGAAGGTCCTGTCATAGCTTGGATCAAAGGGGAATTGACCATTCAGAAGGTCTGAGGAGAGTCAGTCAGTGAGAAGTTAGGCCAATGAAAACCAGACTGGAAGGGAGGCACAACAGTGATGTTTCAGACTAGTGGCCCAGCCACAGATACTGGGAGGACAGGGCTAGTTCAAGGGATAATATTCAGTGGCAGAGTGTATATGAGGGGTTTGCCATGTTATAGGAATGTAATATTGGGTTATCATCTGGTTGTAGGACTAAAAATGCCAGCTGGCCAGAAGGGAAAAAAAAGAACCTGCTTGTTGGATATTGCCAGCTAGTGGAACTCATTATGAGGACCATGTTGGCAGCAAAGATCAAGGGCCTTCTCAGCTATTTCTTCTGCTCAGTGCCATTGCCAGTAGGTAAAACACCAGTTGGAGACCTAAGGGGACGTACAGCTGTTCATGTCAAATCTGGGATGGAGATGCTCTAATGGAGTGCCAGGGTTGTAGTTAATGAACCAGATCAAGGGAGGCTAAGAGACTTAATAAAAAATCTTTATCTAGCAGCACAGTGAGACAGCTGGATAGGACCACCATTTGGGCCAACTAGGAGGTTGTGGGCACTTGTATGATGAGCTCTCCACCAAAGATGAATACATTAGTCTGCACATTGCTGGTCCTGGGGACATGCAAACAGAGGGCACCCTTTGGTAGGATGGAGGCTCGTAGCAAGGGGCCAGCTAATATCTATGGAAGATCAAAGTTTGCCCATGGAACTTTCAACCACTTCTATTTGTGGGAGTTTGGCAAATTAGAGTCAAGTAATCAAAAGTATTTTTGCTTTCTAAATGAACAATCACAATATGAATATGTGATACAGTAAGAAGAAGGAAAATCATGCATACAAGCTTGTTTAAAAAAAAAAAAACACAAGTATGTTTAAAAAACTGGCCCCTTAGAGTATATACTAGTATGTTAAAGAAATTATCACAAGCAAAAGAAGCAGTCTCAGTTCAGTTGTTGAGTCTTATGGTTATGATTTCTAAATTGGAGGAGGTTTGTGATGCAGTTGATCACATTAAACTCCAGACCCATTCAGCTGCTCAAACTAATTTGACATTTTAGCTCCTGGTTTCAATCAGTGCATTATGGTCACCCATCAAATGGGGATTCTAGTATAATTTTAATATAAGAAAACAAGCTTGTAAAATTTAGTACATACCAATGAACACTTAAAGAGCAAATTCTGGCAGAAAAGCTCATCACATATAGATGCTCAAATGTTCTGATGTGTTTTTTTTTTTCTTTTCAAATTTACAAACATGATCTGTAATATTAAACAGCCATGAAAATCCTTTCTGGCATTTTGCAGTCTGCCCTGTGTGTTGAGATTTGCTTGTAGCACATTACTTTTGGATATTTTTTACAGCCCATTTTGCCAGTAATTTTGTCTTCTCATTGGCTAGTTGTTTTTTTTTTTTCGTTGTATTCTTTTATTTGAAAATTTACATTCAAATAACAATGCGTTTCATTTCTATCAGATTGATTTATTTTTGGGAGAGCTGTGTGTGAGTATTTTGCATATGAATGGTATCTAAAGTTTCATATGCGAGAGTGTGTGTGTGTGTGTGTGTGTGTGTGTGTGTGTGTGTGTGTGTGTGTGTGTGTGTGTGTGTGTGTGTGTGCATGTACATAGATAGATAAACAGATATATATAGAGAGGTAGAAAAGAAAGTATAAAAAACAAAAATCACACCGCAAATGCCAAATCAGAAAGATCCCACCAAAACATGACACCAACTGCAAAAAAAAAGCAGTTACAAAACTTCCCTCATGAAGGAATCATAACAAACTTCCCCTGAAGAGAGAGTCATGAGAGATATGCAAATTACCCAACGACAGCAAATGTTCCAGCATGCTGGCTTTTGAATGTCATTAGTTTTTACTAATGCATTCAGACCAGAAAGCCAGATATCACTTGCTATAGAAATAAAATGTTTCACCTTTTTTGAGCTTATAAATTCAGTATAAATGAAAAGTTTAGCTATGCTCTGAAACACTCAGTTTATGAAAAAACAATGTGAATTATATTAATGGCACGTCCCTAATAAGGTCCTAACCAAAAAGTAACAGGATCTAACAATAAAAGCATGAAGAACCAAACTCGATGGACTGTGGTAAAACAGAAAAAACAAAAAGCCTCCCTTGATGAGGACATCATAGAAGATATAAAATTATCCCTTAAGGACAAACAACTGTTTCTTCTTACTGGCTTTTTAATGTACAGTGATATATAAATCTGTGTTAATGCAGTCACATCAAAATACAGACTTTACTAGGTACAGATATAAGGTCTTTTCCCCTGCTTGAGCTTCAAATGACTAGCATAAGTTGAAAGTCTAGCAATATTAATACTAATCTTATGAAAAATCTGATTACCAAATAAGGCAAAACAAATAAAAAAGTAAGTCAAACAGCAAATGTACATAGGACCAGGGCCATCTTAACAGCATTACTGGCCCCTGGGAAGAGCAGTGCACTGGGGCCCCAACCTACACAACCACTCACAGGATTAAAAATGAAAATGGCCGATAAAATTAAACATAAATTTATTGATACTTCCAACAAAATCAGTGTTTAAACATTAAAAAAAATGCTAGAAAATCAGAAATTTTAATAGGAATAGACTAAAAGTATGAGCCAAAAATTCCAAACATTCCATGAAAATCTGGACAGCTGAGCGCTTGAAACACAAGTGGTGGTATGGGTAGAGCATTCAGGCTCTTGTAACTAAGGTACAGGGTTTAAGCCTGCGCAAAGTAATACTAATCACCAGTTATCCTTAACTGGGGCATTTCTCACACACACACACACACACACACACACACACACACACACACACACACACACACACACATGCGCGTGCACACACAAGAACAGGTGATAAAAGTATAGACACAACTTTTAGGAAGTCTGCCACTGTGTTTGGGCAATTGACGTTTTAAGTAGGCTGCATTCAGATAACTGCCATTTCAGATGATCACCGCTCTACTGTACAACACTTTCTAATATTTATAATAATTATTCAATTATTCATAATTTCATATAGAGTAGTATTTATTTATTTATTGACAGCAAGTCACAACATACATAGATTAGCATGGGGCCCCTATGTTAGTGGGGCCTTAGGCAACTGCCCGGTGTGCCCATGTGTTAAAATGGCACTGCATAGGACTAAACCAAACAGACCCCAGTAAAGTAGATTAGCATCTGTGAGAAAAACAAAAAAAATACAAATATGTGTATATAGGTTTACATTGAAAACATTGAAACTGCATCGTTCAATCGGCATGTGGTCAAATGGCAGTTTTCAAGTCGGCAGAATGTCAGACCAAAATGTATCAACTACACTACAGCAAATGGGTAGTGTAGTTCTAGTATTGGGTTTGACCTTGTGCAGGGAGATCACAGTTCATTGAGGAACAGTGAATTAGCCCATTTCCTCACTGTAGTGCATTCTCAGAGTTGGTATATTTAATGTGCAGCAGGTGTGGGGGTGCAGCCTAAAACATGGGGGTGCGGGGGTGTAGCTATACATGGGTTCCCTATTTAATTTCGAAATACTGAAATCAAAAATTTCAGTATTTCGAAATTATAATAGCAAAGTTTTGAAATACCGATAAACCAGAAGCAATAAATTCAAAATCCCAAAGTACGGAGATTTTGAATTAGTGCTTCAGGTGTTGTGGTTTGTGAATGGTAAGATGTCAGTTTCGGTATGTATGTATGTCTATGTGTGTTGGTTAGGGGCTTTAATGTATGTCAGTGTGTGTTTTGACTGTGATGTGTGTGTGCGAGGGTGTGTACAATGCGTGGGAGTGAGTTACCTTTGTGTGTCTGATTGTGCAATCTCGGAGTTAGTATATATATATATATATATAAGTAGGGGGGTGGGGGGCAGGTGGGCTTGCCCCCCTGCTTATCTGTAGTGTAGAATATTATATTTGAGTTGGGGGGAGTTGTGTGTATGTGTTTATGTGTGCTGTATCTGTAGTGTACCGTCGGGATTTTGAATTTTGCGGTTGTAGGGTTTCGGTGTTTGGTGTGTTCGGCTAAGTAATTTCGAAATGCTGAAACTCGGGATTTCACTATTTCGGAATTACATAATGAATCTATATATATATATATATATATATATATATATATATATATATATATATATATATATATATATATATATATATATATATACACACACACACACACACACACACACACACACACACACACACACACACACACACACACATATATATATATATATATATATATATATATATATATGTGTGTGTGTGTGTGTGTAAAAACCTCTCTTTATGGAGGCATCGGGGTGAGGGATATGAAAATTACCATCAAGGACTTTCAATTGCTCTAGCACTTCATATAGTAGTGAGTGGAAAATGTGACTTGTGGTTTATTTATTTTTTAACAAAGAGTAGGCAGGTTTAAGGTATTGTTCTAGTTGAATTAGCGTGTTTTGGGAATATCAATGTATACATTTTCTGTGTGCGTTATCTAAGATTTTACTTCAGTTTTCAACAAGAAATATAGTTACAGCAGGTTTAAATAATTTGTTCTAGCTTTGATAACATTCTAAAAGTATATATAAAACACAATACACACAAAACATTATATCAGTTTGCTCATTGAGTTTGGGGAAAAACAAGAATCTACTGTACTAGCTAGCATACTCTCTCAAGAGGAGTCACTATTTTGTAGCTATCCAGCGGAGTTAATAGAAGAGAGAATGAACACTTTATTTGACTCCACTAAAATGTTTGAAAATAAACTATTGAGTCATAAATTTAATAAACTAGAGAGAGACATTAAGGACTTTAAGGTGGGGCATGTCTTCCTATGGCCCAAAACACACACTAATCCTAATAATAATTATAGCACTGCCTTAACCAAGCTGATAACTGTAAAGGAGATGATTGGGACACCACAAAGGGCAGAGCCATCCAATGAGCAACAACTCTCTGAAGAGCATTTAGGTGCTAAACATAAATCCCATGCTCCTCTGTTATTGGAGGTTAACAGAAAGAATCTCTCTCCAGATATTAGTACAACCAACAGCACTACAAAGTTAACAGAAACCTCACAGAGTTTGAATGGCAGCAATCAGAGGTCAGAGCAAAGGGATAAACCTCGTACCAGCCTGAATGAATGACAGCAATAACCCCCAGAACAGGAATTGTTTTTTCAGACACTAACGATCCAATTGGAGACATCGATGGAGGAAAGGGAACACTCTTACAGCAGGGGTGGATTAAAGCGAAAATTTTCACAGGACTCACCCACCAGGGCCAAATGCAACTGAAAAC
Organism: Protopterus annectens; assembly: GCF_019279795.1. Classification (NCBI taxonomy): domain Eukaryota; kingdom Metazoa; phylum Chordata; order Ceratodontiformes; family Protopteridae; genus Protopterus; species Protopterus annectens. Next base: position 826,805,393 of record NC_056744.1, read on the forward strand.
AGTAAGTCAATTGTTGATATAGAATATTTTGTCATGGCCATAAACTGTAGTAGTGACTGAACTCTTAAGTAAAGGTCTGCCATTTATACCATCCCAACCTACCGAGGTAATAGAGACAATCTTGAACTTTAAAATGTTTAATAGGAATTTATAGTTAAAACTTTTGTTTAAGGATGTGAATGATAGAAATATAAATGTTTTTAGGAAACCGAGTACATTTATGCTGCAAGGGCATCCCATTGTTGATTTATTCACTAATTTATGTGAAAATGAATCATTTAATAAATTAGAAAAAGGGTGTAAAGGCAATGTTAAGTTTCACAACCTAACTCAAGATGAACAGAAGGCGCTAAGCCAACTGCTGTCAGACAATAGTATAATTGTTAAACAAGCTGATAAAGGAGGGCCTATAGTCATTACGGACAGCCAGTTTTATAATAAAACAATGTTAAATATGTTAAGTGATATGCATACATATAAAGAGGTCAGCAATTTGGATGAGAAAAAAATGACTTCCAAAATAGATAAGAATTCTCAATGATTGTCTTTTAACTAATATGATAGATATGGATCTTTATAATTATTTGAGAGTACAGAAACCGTTGGTGCCAGTTATTCATGGTATCCCTAAGATTCATAAAGACCCAATAAACCCCCATTAAGACCCATTGTATCAGGAAGGAATTGGGCAATAGAACCATTATGTATATATGTAGAGAAGTCTTTAAGACCTGTAGTAAACAAGAACAAACACATATTAAGAGATACAAAAGAGTTTCTTCAGGACCTCCACATTTTTCTAGATAATACTGATATAAACAAAGCTTCTTTGATATTAGTCACTTTAGATGTATATTATTTATTCATGTTGATACCCAATAACCTTGGACTATATATGTTAAGAGAATATTTGATCTTGGATGGTACATACACTCACACCAGAACAGATGTGATCTGTTTATTAATGGACTTAGTACTGACTAATAATGTTATGTTATTTAATCATCAGATATATTTGCAGTTAGAAGGGGTGGCCATGGGCACGTCAAGTACCAGCAGTTATGCTAACCTGGTCATGGCCACCTGGGAAACTCAACAGATTTTACTATCAGGTAAATGGAAACAAGTAGTGTTCTACAGACATTTTGTAGTTGACTTGTTCCTGCTATGGAAAGGCAGTTTAATAGATTTAAATTTATTTTTCCAGGAAATTAATAATAGTACACATTTTTTAAGGTTCGACTTATTTGAATCCACTGAGAGTGTTAATTTTCTGGATGTGAGTGTGTCCAAGGACATACAAGGTAATTTTCACAGTAGCATCTACCGAAAGGAATGTCATAGAAACACCCTATTGCATAGAGAAAGTATGCATCCTGGCCACATTTTTAGAAATTTAGCTAAAGACCAAGCATTAAGGGCCTCCAGATTGACAGCCAATGACGATGCATATAATACAGAAATGCATCATTTGAAGAAGAGGTTCTCAGACAGAGGATATAATGATATCAGTACCAAAAAAATTCTCTGGGCAAGATATTTGAAGGCCCTACTTTTCAGCTAGTGAAGGCAGGGAGCCAATGTGACTAAGGGTAGATGTGAAAGACGTTGTTAGAGTCCCCACATACTATTCCAGCAATGTGAATATAGTAATGGAAGAAGTTAAAAAGTACTGGCCCATTTTAATTCATGATCTTGAAATTAGAGATCTGGTAGAGGATAGACCCAGTTTTTTATTCAAAAATAAAAAAATATTTAAAATGAATGATATGTTATCCGAAAGGCGATAACAAGAGCAAGAAAGTTACTAGCTGAAGAGGGATCATCCCTTGCAATAACTGTAATCATTGTCAATTCATAGATTCAACTAATATTTTTATACATCCCGATTCAGGTTAACAATTTAGGTTTAATGCTACAGCCAATTGTATCAGTGTAAATGTAGTCTACCTGTCTGTATGTAATTCTTGTTAATCTTTTTTTGTAGGAAAGACAAACAGAAAACGTAGATTTAGAATTTGGGAACATTTATTACATATTAGGAATGTCACTCAGACTAATGCCCTAGCCAAACATGTGTCTAATACAGTGGCGGCTGGTGACTTCAAATCAAAGGGGGGCTGCAGGAGACAGCTGAATGGGTGGGGTCAATGGGAAGGGTTGCGGCCAACTAGAAAGGGGAGGAGCTATGTTCAAAACCACAAAACTGTCACTTATTAAATTAAATACGCTGCCCTGGGTGCCAAACCATCATTATGAGAGTCCAATCAAGACAAAATGAAGTGTAGAAGAAAAAAAATATTTCAATGCATTGGCTGCATGACAGCTTACTTAATATCTAGATGGAAACAAAAAGGTTGTGAGGCATGAACAAATAAATACATTACTGAAATGCCAGTCAAAATAAAGTACAAGAAAAACAAGCAGCACTCAACTCAAACCACTTCTCCTTGCACTGCAGTTCTAATTATAATTTATATTCAGCTTTATTAAAGTACCAAGTAACATGCTGAAAGTAGCAATCTCTGTGATTCCCCCACTTGTAAAAATATTTATTTTCCAAAAAAGACCTGCTGCCTGACAACTATCTACTTGTTTCATGGGGAAAACATGATCAAAGTAAAAAATGAAAAGCAAACAAGAAACAAGCTCAAGATACATTACTTAAAGGATTACTGTACAGGTAATGGACCATACATGATAGATTGGCATCCTGTTTGGTTTACAGGTAAAGCCTGCAAAGATGACTGCAAGTCTCCAACAAATGTAATGAGCTTCTTAAAATAATGTAATCCTGTCCTTTATTACAAATACTGTCATATGCATTTCAATACTTACGGCTTACACATTATCTAGTTATGTAAGTATTCTCTGCATGGCAACAACAGAAAGGCTTTCAATGTTGGCAGTTCTTTAACAGTATGCTTATTAAAGCTTACTTGCATCTTACAATCTCAGACAAGCTTACCTCATAGTCATTAAAGCATTGCTACTTAAACACAGAGCAACAGGGACTTTCTGAGTAATAATAAGCATAAATCAACAGTATAAAAATATGACAGAAACGAGAACTTTCTGCAAAATCAAGGACAGAATAAAAGTAGCACTTGTGTCTATCTTGGATGGGGGGATACTCTGCACATTTACACTGCATAACTGCTCCTTGCCTTGCTTGGACACATCCAGAGTCATTACATGGGGGAGTGGGGTGCAACAAGTATGTCACAATTTGAAATGTCTCTGGCTGACTGTGATGGCCCTGACACATTTGTCATACCTCTCAACCTCAGAACAAGAAATATGGACAGAGCCATACACAGAAGTGGGACAAAGGCCCAAAAATAAGGACAATTTTTAAATATTGCTCTTATAAACTTAGAAAGATAATAGAACAGTAGGTCTTGCATTAGTATGAATTTTCTGAAAGATACAAAATCTGAAACGCAAATGTCTGTCATTATTTTCTAACTTCAGTCTTTACTGATTTACCACTAATTTGCCAAAAACACACAATTTTATGAAAAATGGACCAAAAATGTGATGCAAAAATATAAAATAGCCACACAATACAGCTGGGAACCTGTCAAAGAAGGGACACTTTTTTAATATTAGTACTGCTAACTTGAGCAGCTGACAAAATAAAATAATCTACATGCATTTCTGAAATAAAAGTAATCTATAACTCTGATTATTACAGTTATTTCTTAATTGTAAGCCATCCACGTTTTCTTCCAAAATTGCCATTTTGCAGAGGGATTATTAGGGGAAGAGCAATATTTTGAGCCAAAATCGGGGAGAGTTAAGAGGTTTGGATATGCCTAATTCTATAAAGCAATTTATTTGCACGTACCTCTCAACCTGTTAATGCAGGAAATCTGGACATGGCCAAATATACTGGGGGAACATATAAACAGTACTATAAATTGTTGTATAAACTGAGACAATTGATAGAATAACAGGTCTTGCTTTAGCATGCATTTTTCTGAAGGTTATGAAGTCTGAATCTCAGTGTCTAGTGACTGAATTCCTAAATTATTTGCCAGAAAACCACACATTTTATGAGGAACAAACCAAAAATAAGAAGCAAAAATCTATTCATTCTGTGAAAATCTGGACAGTTGAGAGGTATAGTTCAGCCAGGGCTGTCTTTGAGTTTGCCGCCCTTCCCCCTCACAAAATCATGATCGAATGGAGCCTCCCCCCTGCAGCCATTCCAATGAACCATTACTTGGCTATTTCACCCCATTTACCATAAGCACTAATGTGCATACTGCTTTACTTCTACAATGATTTGGACTTCATTTGGAAGTTTTATTTTGCATTTTACAGCACAAACACTAAGACATCTGCTAAATAAAGCAATGCAATCTCACAATGAAAACAGACTTAGCATTAAAACTTCTCTGCCCTTGAAACTCACATTCATTGAAACAACATTGAAACCCACATTCAAAGAAAATACATTTTGACAGTGACAGATAAAGATTAACTTTGGGCTGCTTTCAAATCATAAGCCTCATGAACATTAAACATACACGTGGTCTTTGATATACCTTCCTGATTGGATTAAATTATATTCATTGTACAATATAGTACAGTTGTTAGAGGGCGTTTTAAATTTGTTTTGAACATTTTTCCAGTAAACAATGAAACAAAATGCATGCACCAATAATGACAAAATTGCCCAATTCAGAACATTTTTCTAGTAAACAATGAAACAAAATGCATGCACCAATAATGACAAAACTGCCCAATTCAGAACATTTCTATCATAAAAGTCTACTCAAACTTCTACAGTCCACCAGTATCAGTAAATATGCACAATCTCTGAAGAAGTAAAAGTCATCTAAATAATTCCACATTAAAGAAATCTGTAACTAAAGAAGTGGTTACTGCTAGCAAACAACTTTATATTTCATTGTTTCATCTACAAATAAAGTGCCTGTTGCCCTAGAGGAATAAATTGCCTAAGTTGCATTAAAAAAACGATAAGCTAGTAATATTGCAATAGGGAATGGATGGCAAACTGATAACAGGTTCAGTTACTAGGTATCTTCACCAAAAAGGACTGCAGCATCCACCCCGTTTACAATACAGTACAGTATCAGCAATGCATCTGCCTACTGTGGGAGTAGAACCCACAGCCTTCTGCATCAAAAGCAAATATGCTACATATTGTGTTATTAACAATGCAAACAGACTTGGCATAAGCAGCACTAAACTTTTGTTCCCCTGCAGCTCTCAGCTTCTTGTAAAATCTACTTGACATTCAGCTACATCTCTGAACTTTGCAGTACAAGAAATCTGGTAAAATCCAAAATTTGGGGGGAGGGGGGCAAAAGACCAAAAAAACAGGGACACATTTTAAACATTGCTTGTCTAATGTTGGAAAGTTATTAGAATAAAATGCTGTGTTACCACCATACATTTCACTGCCAAGTATTGAACCCAGCACCCTGTGCAAAACAGAGCAACATACCACTGTGCCAAATCATCTGTTTTATGAAAGAAAGGAAGACTGAAACTTAAATGGCTAGCATTTAGTGAATTCAGTCCTCACCATAGCTGTCAACATCTTAGCACAAAACACCTGAACAAAGCCAATAATGGGTGAATACAGCCCCCAAACATATTCAGTGAGTTCAGTTATCACCATAGCTCTCAACCTTGGCACAAAAAACCTGGATGAAGCCAATAATGGGGGAATACAGTCCAAAAAATAGGGACAAATATCCATCAAGGACACCAGAGCAAACCCACACAAACACAGGGAGGACATGCAGACTCCACATAGAAGGCACCCCAGCCAAGAATCAAACCAGACAACCTGTAGCTGTCAGGCAACAATGCTACCACTGCACTACTGGCTGTGTTAAACAAAAATACAGAAACCACAAATTTTATGAGGAATAGATTGAACAGAACAAATATGAGGCAAAAATCTGCAAATGTTTTACAAATGGTGGTGGGTAGGGAATTCAGGCACTTGCCACTTGGGCCCAAGGTACAGGGTTCAAGCCTTATTCTTTACCCACCACCATGAAGCAACTGGGGCAGTTTACACACACACACACACACACACACACACACACACACACACACACACACACACACACACCCTACCTTCTCCAGATCTGATCCTCCATGGCAGCTAAGTCCTCCATAGAGGCCTGAATCCATCCTCTGCAGCAGCCCGATCACCTGTCTGCCCTCCATAGCAGCCCACACAGGCTGTTCTTTGTTTTAATGTGAGTAGGCTGGAGCCTCCAGTCTGTGGGCGATGCAGTCCAGTGTTCTTCCAGTCTGTGCGGTCATCACTGCATAGACTTCTGGGCTGGCAGGGTGGAGTTCCCTTCCTTCCTTATCTGGACTGCCTAACAGAGCAGTCTGGAGTTCAGGAACTAAGCACGCATGCGTGGAGTTCTGGGACTCATGAATTTATTTATTTATTTTATTCTAACTTTTCTACAATGGGGGGACTCGCAATTCTTTTTTCTTTTTACAGGTGGGGGGGTTGCAGTCCTGCAGTCTTATAGCACGAGCCGCCCCTGGTCTAATACAAATTCTACACATACATTTAAGTCATTGGTACTCGAACAAGTGTTGGAAAATGAAAGGGGATGCGATTTAAGAAATTGCACAGAAACATCAGAAACCAGATGGATAATTAGGCTAAGGGTTGATATAGGGAGAGGGCTGAATGATAGAGTGCCCATTAAGCCCATTTTGAAAAATAGAAGCCTCTTTAAGTAACTTGCACTGTTTCGTAGCATTTCCCAGTTATTTTGGCATTTTTAAGTTATTTATACAAATATACATATTTTTAATTGATTATATGAACAAACATATTCTTAAGATTCTACATTTATATTTTTAAATATTTCATATTCTTACTTTTTAAATATGATTTTGATTGAGTTGGTTGAGTTTATGTTTTGTTGCACTGACCATACATTGGTTTGCTAAGGGTTAAATAACCTATGTAGTTAATCAGTGAGTGTCTTGATGTAATTGGTGTAGTTAGAGAATAGTTTTGTATATAGACAGACTTTTTATGCTGAAATGTTATAGGTCTGATGAAGTGGTGAGCTACAACCACAAAATCGCTTACCCGTTAAAGCTGTGTTTTATCACATAACAAGCGTTGAGCCTTCTTGCCTATGGATGGTATGCTGGATGCTTGTGTGCAGTATATATACAATACAGTCATGTAAGGAAACTTGTAACAGTAGATATTTGAATAGATCACTGCTGCAGTAGCCTAAGTAGTCCTATTAAGAATCGGCCCAGTTGGCCAGCTTCCCAAAGCTTTAGAGCTCCTTCTACACACCTTAACCTCTACTCTACATAACAGCTGTAAAATAAAAGCAGTAGTTAAGACATCAAAAGTTCAGAACTTTCTTGTCTCAGTAGAGAGAAAGGCTAAAGTCCTGCCAGATGTGAAGATAAAAATAAAATAAAAATTCTAGACTCTGGCAAAACATAGCATAAATAGGGAGATGAAAGGAGTGGCTACTGCAGCAGTGATCTATCTGAGCATCTACTGTTATGGTAAGTTTACTTATACAGCTGGAGTATGTTCATTTTAAGATCACTGCTGCTGTAGCCTAATCTGTATGGGATGAATACAAAATCTCGGAAAGAAAGGGAGAAGAAATATGGATCAGAGTCCAGAAGTCCAAGGAGTAGGTGTCTAAAAAGTATAAGAATTCTATCATCCAGTCAGTTAATTGAAGAGGATGAAGGCTGGAATATATCTAAATGTCCTGTATGAATAAGTTCAGTCTGTGAAGAAGCTTGTGGTTACCACCCTTGCAATTTTCAAAAGAATGGAGAACCACTGTTCCCTGGACTAAAAGGGGGTCATCACAATTATCTTTAGAGAACTCATTTGAATCTTTAGAAGCACCCTGATTATCAGAAAAAAGGAAAGAAGGCCATATAGGAACATTCCCACCCATGGGAATGAAAAGGCATTTGTTTTTCTGGCCTGCTTGCAAGGGTTCCTGGAGCAGAATTTCTCTAGCTGTCTATTCTGACTGGAGACAAACAGATCTTCTTGAAGAGTTTCCCACAAATGGATTAATTCCTGGAAGCTTTTCACATAGTATTCCACCAGGAATTGTTTCAAAATCTAGCTCATCTAGGAGTACATAAAAATGCACTATGTTGGTTCTACAGCTACCTCTCAAATAGACAACAGGCAGTAAAATGGCAAAATGAAATTTCCTCTTTTCTTCCCATTACAGTGGGTGTCCCTCAAGGATCCATTTTTAGGCCCCCTGTTGCTCAATACATTCCTTAATAATCTCCACCTAGCTTCTAAACAAGGCACTGTCACACAGTATGCAAAAGATTTAACAATCATCTGTTCTGCTAAAATGACAGTTAAATTCAAATAACTAACCCAAGAGTCTTTCTCCACTATACAGACCTGGCTGTCTGATCCACAGCTGCACCTTAACAATAAAGAAACAAAACTGATTTTATTTACCCCAAAGCACTCAACAGACTAAAAACTAATTTCAAAATCACTTCCTCTAACAACACCAACTTAGAAGTAGTAAGTGAAACTAAGCTTCTAGGCGTCACTACTGACAAAAATCTTAAAATATGATCATCACATAAAACAAGAAGTAAAAGACCACAGAAAAATATCCAAGGGTGCCAGATGAATGTTCTGCTCAAAATCACAAGTAATTCAACAGCCTAAGAGAGAGCAGAACAAAACAAAGGCTCCAGATCCAGGCTAATGATAAAAAACATTTTATTCAAAAACCATATGTAAGCGCTTTCACAGTCAACTGAACTGCTTTTTTAGACGTTAACAAACATTATGCAGACTCCCTTTTTAAATACAATTTCATCACTTCCCCTCTCATTTTCATACAGAGCAATTACGTTTTAAAGGAACTTATCCTAGGAAATTATGATGCCAAAGTATCACTGTGATTTGGAGCCTTCATTTTGTTCTGCTCTTTCTTTGGGTGAAGAAGTAAAAGACACCTGCCAAAAGCTAGGTTCACTTTGTAGAGTCAAACAATATCTCACAGATAATGCCAGAAAATAGTATTGCTTGATCCTATCTCATCCTTACACTACTTTATGCTGTTCCCATCATAATTAACCTACAATCCACTCATCTCTCACTCTTGGAATAATGCTATAATAAGGTGACAAAATTTGCTGCCAATTATTATAGGACACATTACTGTTTGGCCTTAGAAAAACTTCAGTGGTTAGAGCTAAGGCAATACCGTACACCTTTCCAACTTGTTACTTCCCAAAAACTCATCTATTATCCAGACAAATATCCTAGTTTGAAAAATATTCTCCAACTTTATAACCCGTGTACACAGCTGAGATCCACTGGCAAAATGTTATTAACTGTTATGAAAGCTAACAACTCAGCTGGTGAGTCTTTTTACTCCTCTTTCCTGGCCAAAATTTGGAACTCCCTTCCTATCACTTTAAGAAACACAGAGCAAACAAAAGAATACCTTTAAAAGATACCTGGATCTGTACATACACAAACCCTGGATGATAAATGTCCTGCCCCTTACTTTCTCCTGTTCTTTCTGCACTGTACCCTTGGTTATTGATCCAAAATCTCCTCCTTGTCCTCTACCTATCCCTCTTCTTCCTTCTACATATCCTAAAACATTCACTCTTACCTCTTAGTACTAATCATCCATTTATTCCTTTTCATCCTTCAACCAAATTCATTCCCAAATACGTTTCATAGCTCTTTACGTTATGCTGCTATCAATTAATGATACTCTGTTTAAATGTATATTTGCTGATTACCTCTATGCCCCTGTTGATTACTACTATATCTCTGTTACTATGTTCTTTATGTAATTTTATTTTCTGGAGCTTTTCACCCTGGAAAAGGTTTCATAGCTCATTACATGATGTTGCTGTTAGTTAATGATACTGTTTATATTTTGTATATTTCTTGATTACATGTATACCCCTCTTTACTCTGTTCCTTATGTAATGTTAGATTTTTTTCTGGAGCTTTTATCCACAAGCCTCTGATGAAAAGGGGTAGCTTTCTGCCCAGATGGACTATCCCACTAAACAAATGTGATAATTAAATAAATACGACCTACAAGTGCAACTTCCATTCATGAAATACTAATTAATACATGATATGATGGATTTACTGCACATCAGCAAGTCAAATGGCATCAGAAATGTTCAGTCTGGGGATCTAAACCTCTTCTGCAACATCAATAGTTTAGTTTGGTGGGAAAGGTATATCTCACAGAGGATACCACTGCTCCGGAACAGACTCACTCCACATAAAGCAAAATTCAACCCTGTCCATATTCAACTGCAACTTGAATCTATGGATGGGAAACAGAAAATTTTCCCCAGGACTATCACCTGTACTACTAATGGACAGAGATAGCTACTAAATAATGTATCCTACGCATAGGTCCCCTCAAATTACCTATGGTATGATTTCACTTATTCTCATTGAGAGTAATATATAATTATTGACTATGGGATGGGTAAGACCAATTTTTAACCAGATAGGATAGGTTAATTTCAAAACAAAAAGGGCTACTGGCAAGGCTTAAAATGGCGCACAAAGGCAGACAACCTAGTACCTACCTAAGAACCTATGAAACTGTGAGGGTATGTACTGGTTCTTCTCAGACTCTCTACCACAATTTGTTCTGACAGAATGTATATAGCTTGAAGAGACAAAATAAACTGAGTCGCTAGGTCCCAGGCTATCATATCCTACCCAAAAAATGGGTAGGACCTGGTTCCTCCCTATTTATTTATGAACCACATCACTATAGTGCTTGCCTGTAATTACTAACAGAGACCCTGGAATACAAAGATGGTAAAGAGATTTGAGAGCATTTAATAATGCCACCATTTTGATACTTATGTGTTTTAACCTCTTGCTTGTTCCAAATATTATAAACTTTCACTCCCATAGACATAGCTCCTCAAGTTAAGTCTGAAGCATCCATTCCTACAGACTAAGTAGAGGCTAACAGGGAGAAGGGACTACAAGGGTTGAGAGACAACTAATTCACCCACCAATATAACTCATTTCTCACAAACCCTATTACTAGAATTTGAAATGACAGAGAGTGCTGATGTACAGTTCAAACTGGTAAACACTGAATCTTTCTCACGTGAAGTCTGGCCAGTGGCATCATGATACTAGTTCATGCCATAAAGACTAAGATTCTGAAGTATTCTCAGGCAGGTGCCCGAATATGGTTTGAAAATATCAGAAATCTGTTTCCTGTAACTCTCTGTTTTGTCTTGAAGAAGAAACGTCATCATAAATGTTGTGTCTAGAAAAAATCCTAGAAATACTATCTTTTGAGAAGGAATAAGAAGTCTATTCATCTGAAATCATAAAATGAGAACTGTCTACTTAACAGCTTAGGTCATGGGTATAATTTGGCTCCTATAAAAAACAAAGTGTAAAGACTTCTCATCTTCTCTTTGTTGGTGATTTAAAACTGTATAGCTCATCAAATGAGGAACAGAAAGTACAACTGCAAGTTGTCAAAACTTTTTCAGATGATATAAGAATGTCATTTGATCTTGATAAATGTGCAAAAGCAATATTTAAAGCAGGAAAACTGCAGCACCAGGAAAACATCAGTTTGGGACAAGAATGTGATGTAAAAGAACTGGAGCAAGAGGAAGTTTATAAGTATTTGGGAACTGATGAAGGATCAACAATAAAACATGAACAAATCTGAATAAAACTTAGTAAAGAATACTTTAGAAGACTTAAATTATTCCTGAAAACAGCGTTGACATCTAGGAACAAAATCCAAGCTATAAACCAATTTGCTCTTTCTATACTATCTTACAGTTTTGGAGTGATTGACTGGCCCCAAAACGTGTTGGCTAGATTAGATGGGAAAACAAGAAGGATGCTTCATGCTCACTAAATGATTTATAAAAATCAGTATATAACAAGATTATATAGTGCCTATTCCGTAGAAGGGATGGGCCTACTTGAAACTGATTACATATATAGATCTGCAATTGTGGGACTCCACACATATCTGCTGACCTCATAAGACACAAATGTAGTGAAAGTTTTGAAACATGAGGAGAATAAATCTGAGATGACTTCTCTGCTTAATCCATCAGAAGCATATTGGCATCAAGCAGGAATGGAAATCAAACCAGAAGTAGATAAAAATCAGGCAGCAACTAAATGTGCCAAAAAAACAAAAGAAAGAACATAAGGTGAAGGACCAGATGAGAAGGCAAGAAATGTGGAAAATGCATATAGTTGCAAATATAGAAAACTTCTGGAAGAACCTAATGTTGATCAGGAACAAACACAGAAATGGTTAAGGAGAGGCAAATTCAAACCAAGAGATGAAAGGTTAATATTGTCGGGTCAAGATAGTGGGCTACGTACACGCTGGTTTACAAAGTCCATTGAACATGTGGGAGAAACAGACAAATGTAGGTTCTGTAAAACCAAATTGGAAACAATCACACACCTTGCTGCTGGTTGTGACATACTAGTGGCAGACGGACTTTATACTGAAAGGCATAATAATGTGGCAAGACTGATGCACTGGGAATTGTGCAAACATTATGGCACTGAAGTAGCTGAAAAACATTGGAAACATGAGCCACAAAGCATCATAGAAAATAATGAAGTTTATATCACATGAGATCACCCATTACCAACAGTTCAAAAGACAGATGCTAGAAAACTGGATATAGTGGCCCATGAAAAGAAGACAAAAGTAGCACTGATCATTGAAATTGCTACACCCAGTGACTACAGTATCTTCTGCACAGAGAGACACAAGGTCATAAAAATATCAGGATCTGCAGGCAGAAATGAGAGCAATGTGGAAGAAAGATACCCAGACAGTTCCAATAGTATTAGAGCAACGAGTCTTATAAAAAAGAATCTACAATCATACTTAGATATGTTACCAGTACATGTAACTCCATACAAATTGCAGAAGGGGTCATTACTGGGCACATTGTGGGTGCTGCGAAGAACACTTTGGGCTGACAGCAAAGATTAAAACAATACTAATTTCATGAACTTTAATTGTACTTTTATTTTTATTTTGTTTTTATTTTACATTTGTTTACCGGGCTAGTCTAACTGGATACATGTCCATTTTCAGTAGAGGCCCGGGGAGAAAAGCTCCTAGGTAATACAATCAATTTAACACAATTCTATCTATGGATATATAAGACAAATACATCTATTGACAGTGCCAATTACAGGTTATCATAGTAAAAAAAAAATTTACAGTGTCGAATGCAGGCATAACAAAGGATGCAGTTAAAACCCAAAATTTACAGTATAGAATGCAATCATAGCAGAAGAAAGTAATATAGATTAGGAGTTCTAGAGATAGTAAGTAGAACTAGTTTTATAAGGAAGAAGTTTCTTTATTAGAGTAGGTGGGATGGGAAGATCAGAGTATTTAGTGAGTATTGAGCTAGTCAGGTTTAGAGCATGGGCATAGCCAGTGAGATTTGAGATGCACTTTCAGATTGTTTTTGAAACAGGAAAGTGAGGGAAGTGTGGAGAGTTCGTTTGGTAGGAGATTCCACACTTTTCCAACTATATTAGAAAAAAGTGAGTCACCAGCCTTGTTGTTAGTTTTAGTAGTATGTGCTAGGAGTTTCTGAGAAGACCTTAAGGAATCTAGGTTTTTATAGGGAGTGATTAGTGTGGAAAGAATAGGTGTTTTGGAAGGTGTGTAAAGGGTTTTGTGAGCTATAGTTAGTTGATGGTATTTAATTAGATTTTGTAGTTCAAGCCATCCTAGCTGTTTTAGATTAAGGCAGTGATGGGTTCTAAATGGGTTACCTGTTGCAAATCTGGCAATGTTATTGTAGGACATTTCCAGTTTGCTGAGATTATTTTTAGATAGTTTAGTAAAAATAGGTGAGGCATATAGAAGAGGAGAGATTAGATGAGTGTGTGCTATTGTGGTTTGAGCTGAAGGTAGGAGAAATGATTTTATCCTATATAGAGAGCCTAACGTTTTGTTGACAGTTTTTATAGTATTGTTTATATGGGTATCAAAGTTTAGATTATTGTCAATGGTGACTCCTAATAGTTTGGTGGTAGGTTCAGGTGATATAATAGATTTATTGGTAGAGTTAACTGAGAAATCCAATGGGGGGGGATTTTCTAGTAGGAGAGAAAAGGAGGAGTTTAGTCTTTTTGGGGTTTAAGAGAAGGCATCTATGTGTGAACCATTGCTCAACTATGTTAAAGACTTGTTGGGTGAGGTAGAGAAGTTCAGAAGAGGAGGGGGCTGAGCATATCAGTGTGGAATCATCTGCATATTGTATGCATGTGGCTTGGGGGATGGCAAGGTGAAGGTCATTGATGAAAATGGAAAAAAGTAGAGGTCCAAGGATGGATCCTTGGGGGACACCAAGGTTGACTGGCAAGTGAGTAGAGAGAGATTTGTGCCATAGTACGGCCTGTTGTCTTTTGTCAAGGTAAGACTGGAACCAATTTATGGAGGATGAATCAAGTGACAGGGATTTTAGTAATGTGATGAGAATTTGGTGATTTACCATGTCAAAAGCTTTAGACAGGTCAATAAATAGGGCAGAAGAGAGTTTGTTTAGATTGCGGTGTTTGTTGATACTATCTGTGAAGGAAATAAGGGCAGTAGTGGTGCTATGTGAAGGTCTAAAACCATGCTGACAGTTGGCTAGTAAATTATTTTGTGTTAGATGGTGAAGTAGTTGTCTGTGAATGCATTTTTCCATGATCTTTGCCAGAGGTGAGAGGAGGGCAATGGGACGATAGTTGGAGAGTTCAGTGGATTGCCCACCTTTGTGGAGCGGGATAATATGGGAAATTTTCCATAAGGTAGGGATATAGCTTTTGGTAATAGTTCTATTGATCAGGATAGATATTGGATAGGCAATAGTTTTAGCGGCTAGTTGTAGGAATTCAGCAGGTAGTTGGTCTGCTGAGGGAGAGCATGGTTTCAATTTCTGAAAAAGGGTTAGTATATATGATGTTGGTATGGGTTGAAAGTGAAAAGAAGGGGGAGAGGTTGCTTTATTAGTAGGTAAAGTAAAGTTGTTAGGTGAAAGCTGACTAGCTAGTGTTTGTATAGTGTCAGTGAAAAAGGTATTAAAATCATTGGCTATATTTATTGGTGTTTTGTGTTCAGTGTTTTGTGGGTTAGGAGTGGTGGATTGCCCTGGATGAAGTAGTTGGTTGATACTAGACCAAAATTTCTTTGGCTTGTTTTGACTGGCTTGTTGGGATAGGAGGTAGTAGTTTTTTTTTGTCAGATAATATAGCTTTTTTAGTTTGGTTTCTTAGTTGTCTAAAGGTTTGTTGGTGTATAGGGTTTTGAGGTTTTCTCCATTTTGCCCAATGTTTGTTTCTAGCATTGATTTATTTCTTTAGAGAGCCATGGAGCATGTTTGTTTTTAGCTCTAATTTGTCTGGTAGGGGCATGGTGGTTCAGGATGGCAAGGAAGTTGGAGTTAAAGTAACTAACGGCTTCATCTAAAGGTAGGTTTTGTAAGGCTGACCAGTTACATGCTTTTAGTTCCATCTGGAAAAGTTCAGGGTTAAAGTTCTTTTTAGATCTGATGTTTTTAATGGATGTTGGAAAGGGAAAGTTGGTTTTATGTCTGATGATATAGGTAAGAGAGTGGTCACTTAAATCATCAGGGAGGGTTCCTGAGTCATAAGTATGAGGAAGATGGTTAATGAGAATCCAGTCTAATAAGCTTGAATTCTTGTTGGATTTATTTATCCTGGTAGGGGAGGTAATGGTTTGGGAATACCCATATAGGTTTATATGGCTTGAGGGGATGTTGCTGCAGAAGCAGGTCCAGTCAATATTTGTGTCACCTAGAATGATGGTTTCTTGAGGCAGGTTTTGGGATAGCCAGCAAAGAATATTTTCCATGGTTGCTATGTTATTACCAGGAGGTAGATATATACAAATGATATAGATGGATTTGGCATTGTTAATAAGAAGTTTGGAGATAAGAATTTCTGCATTGGAGTCTAGAGGTGGTTTGCAGTTATGAGTGGTTAATTGTAAGCTAGGTTTATATAGGATAGCAACTCCTCCACCTTTTTTGGAAGTTCGGTCTAGTCTTAGGATATTATATCCAGGTGGGATGATCTCATTGTCTTTGGTTGTAGGTTTTAACCAAGTTTCTGTTAAGCAGAGTATATCGAAGGAGTAGATTTCAGTTAGGGCTTGGAGTTGAGTTACTTTATTGTTTATACTGCGTATATTAAGATGAGCAATAAAAAGGGAGTTAGATTGTTTGAAAAAGCTGTAGATCCAACAAAACCTCCGCTCGGACAGTGAGGATAAACCACCAGAACTTTATTCACATGTATGATAAAAACAATACTCGCAAAATTCCAGAGAACATAAACAATCCAGAGTCAGGTTAAGCACTTTCATCCATAGTGTAAAATTTAGACAATGTTGGTACTGTTGCATCTCACTCTACATGTGATGATATTGCTTAATAGGAGCATAACCAAGATTTATTTGAATTTTATGACAAATTTCAGATTTTACCTTGTCCCTCCATTTCAAACGGTGAATGTTTCTGAAGAGCATACCATGAATACCTGAATCAGTAACAGAAGGCAAAGCAGAAGAAACACAAACACTAGATGCAGTACTTGCAGCAGAAGTAGCTACTATCTTGCTTCACCCTGCAGCAAAAGCAAAGATTTCCTAGGGCTTGAAGCATGTTTTTCAACATTTTTGCAGTAAAATGGTATGCTCTTCAGAAACATTCGCCATTTGAAATGGAGGGACAAGGTAAAATCTGAAATTTGTCATAAAATTCAAATAAATCTTGGTTATTGTCTAAATTTTGGTTATTGTCTAAATTTTACACTACGGATGAAAGCACTTAACCTGACTCTGGATTGTTTATGTTCTCTGGAATTTTGCGAGTATTGTTTTTATCATACATGTGAATAAAGTTCTGGTGGTTTATCCTCACTGTCCGAGCAGAGGTTTTGTTGGATCTACAGCTTTTGGGAACTTTTGGTCGTAGTTACTCTGTCAGCGTTTTTGTGTTCTTGTTTGAAAAAGGCTTGGGTAGGACATATTTTGGAGTTGAGAGGAGAAAAAGGAGTAGTTGGGGGTCCTGGGTTGGGGTGGATGTCACCATCCTTTAAAGAGAGTAGTAGGTTTAGATAGTATAGGTTATGGATTCTACTATACTGAGATAGACATTTCCTTGGGTTTAGGTTGTTGTATTTTGTGTGTTGTGTTCTATGATATTTAGGAAGTATGTAGTTAGATGAGAATGTTATATTAGCATGTGTAAATTGTAGATGTGAGTTTGGAGAGATGGTTTCTTTCTTGGGATAGTTTTGGATTGGGTCTAGTGGGTTTTCAATGAAGGTGAATAAATGGGTGAGGATTAAAGGAGGTAGTAGTGAGATAGTAAGAGTGTAATAAAGGGTGGGATGTGTTGATTCTTCATTTTGTGAGTAGATACTGGCTATTTGATGGTAGAAGCTTGAAATGTATTGGGAGGAGATGGGAGAGTGGGTAGTGTCTGTTGTGGATGGAAGGGAGAAGTGAAAGGGTAATATTAGTAGAAATAGGTAACAGGAGAGTGTGTAGGGTGAAAGGATAGAGAGAAGAGTGTCTATGAAGAGGAAATGGCTGTGGAAGAAATGTAAGAACACGAGGTATGATAGGATAGAAGTGGGGAAAGGAGGATATGTGTTAGGAGAGAGATGAGAGAGGTAGGGGTGTGGTTTGGGAGTAAGTGGAGGAGGAAGAGGTGTGGTCTAGGAAGTATAAAGGTAGGGCCTTTGGGGGTGGGTGGGAATTGGGGGTAGGGAGGGGAGCGGAGTGAGCCCGCAGGGCGAATGGAGTGGGTAGAAACAGATACTGAAACAGTCAAAGAAATACAATCAGCTAGGATGAGTCTAGTGGTAGAATGGAGTAGAAATAGGGCTAAGGGAGTCTCTAGTCAGGAGGTTAGAGGTGGAAAGGAAAAAACAGAGGAGAGAGAACTGGAAATGTATCAGTGGGCAGTAGAAATGAAGGAAGAAAACAGTAACAGCTAAGTAGCACTTCGGGGACTGCTGAAGTTCAGAGCTGGGGAAAGGAGATAAAAGAGAGAGAAAAAGAAAGGGGGGAGTAGTACAATATCTGGAGATAGGGCAACACCTAGTGGACAATTCTAGTATTGCTGGCTAGAGTGTGAGTGAGTAAGAATGGTAGCCTACAATAGGAGAGTGAGTAAAAGCAAAAAAACAGGAGGGTATGTATACAGGTAGGAGGGATAGATAAAAAGGTAATGTATGGGGGAAAAAGCAAAGGTTGCTGGCTATCCTAGCTCAGGCCTAGGTATACAAATATTTTGGTGCAGTCAAAAGTAGTATTTCTTATAGGAATTATTCAGCAGACATACTATACTGTTATCATTGATAAGGGATTGTCAGCTTGATAAGCAAGGAGGTGACCCACTGATATGTGGAGAGGGTTCTAAGCTTCCTTAGGACTAGCACTACAAGCCCTAGGTGGGTAGAGTTTCTTAGGAGGCAAGAGAGACAAAATAGGGGGTAAGAGACATAAAAAATAAAAAGCAAGATAGAACTTCACACAATATTAGTATTCAAAGCCTGCCACAATTCTAGTAGTATCTAATGTACATTACAAAAATCCATGATGCATAGTGAGATTAACAGTCATTCACAGGGACATAACAGCTGGTTAGCAGTAATACATATTTAAGACTTTGGTAGCAGCACTAAGATTAGTTTTAAATCAAATATATTGATATAAACAGCAGTTAAAAAGAAATTTAAACATAAATCCT
The DNA here is from genome assembly GCF_019279795.1 of Protopterus annectens. Lineage (NCBI taxonomy): Eukaryota > Metazoa > Chordata > Ceratodontiformes > Protopteridae > Protopterus > Protopterus annectens. Next base: position 826,824,236 of record NC_056744.1, read on the forward strand.
GTTCCAATTATTAGCAGCAGATAATCTAATGAAGTCAGACTAGGTAACTACAAGTAGGGACTTTGCAGACAGCAATAAATACAACTATAGAGCTGTAGATAACAGCAGTAAATATTGAAAACTGATTAAGCAATTCTCTTCTATTCAGCAACAGCAGTGAATAGAGTACATCAGAGAATGTAACTGAATGTAGAGCCTTGCCAGCAGCAATATAAGACAGGTTTAACAAATAACAAATAAACAGCCCCTTTTATTAGTACTGTTGGAAGAGGTACCTTTAGTCCTAGCTCTTTACTTATCCTCTATGTTTATGTTTGTTTGATTAAAAACCCTTTACTGGCATTTAGGAGAGGAAGAGAATTTAAGAAAAATCCTCTTGGTAGTGTTATATATGTGGAGACATTTCAGTAGCCTCGTAGCCTGCCTTGTCTTTGTGGACCCCTGAGAGATTACTGGTGGAACTAGCTCTATTCGGATAAGAATTAATTAGAAGGGCCGGTTAAGTAGTTTGTGGGGAACTATGTATCCGATGCCCAGCCACAGGTATACACGGGTCCATTCCCGTCATGGTATTAGAAACCCAAAAGATTTGGAGAAATTAAAAAAAGACAGAAATAGCTGTATTATGTAGGCCAGAGATTCCTTAAAGGCTGTGAAAGATTCTGCAAAAATCAAGCAATCATGCAAATAAGAGAAAATGCCCTGAAACCTGCAATGGGCTATTAAAAGGAGCCACACACTTTGTAAATACCCTCAGAACAGTAGGCAACCCAAAGGTCAACGCAACAGACAAAGTGCAAACCAGAAAGAGGAAAAACTCAAAAAGCACCTGGAACTGCTGTTGGTAGGAATATGACAATAAGCATCCTTTGAATCCAGTATTACTAGAATTGGATGGAGAAATTAGGGGTGACAGAGACTGAAGAGAAATAATTTTGAATTAAAGATCCAAGATAGGTCTCCAGGTTCTTTCTTTCTTTAGCATCAGAAAAAACCTTGAATAAAAGACTTTCCCTGTTTGATAAGGGGAAACAGATTCTATTATCTCCAGAGAGAACATCTGATTCAGAACATGAGTGAACAGGCCAGACTGATTGGGAGGATGAGGAGGGATCCCTAGAAAGTAAGGAAGGGAGTCCCACTGCCAGCTGTAAAGTTTTAGAATGATTTTCAAATCTCAGCTGATGGATCTTATTTGTTGCTACAAAGGATATATGTCCACAAATAAAATACCCTAGGGAAGCCAAGAATAAATGGATGACCAGGTAGGTTGCCTTAATAAAGGTACAGTGGGATGTCTGTGAAGAAGCTGGGCTACCAGTAAAGCCTTGAGAAAGGCTGTGCGTACCCAAGCGCTTGTGGTTGAAGGCTGAGTAAAGCCTTTAGAAAGGCTTCGTATACAGGTCATAGTTCCGGCTGGTCAGGTCGCCTGCTGAGCGGAACCGCTAGTGTGACAGCTAGAAATCAAAGATGAAACACACAGAAAAAACAGGCAAAACAATGTAAATGTGGCTCAGCTAAGGAGCTCTGCTCGCCATGGTGGCAAAAAATCAACATAGTCGAAGTTCAGATTCTAGAAGGTCGTACTTTATTGAAGTAAAAAGTACCAGAAGTACAATCACCATCGAAGCGTAGTTCCTTAATGGAAAGAGTGATCCTGAGGATTTCCTTTTATAAAAGTACCTGGGGGTGTGTCAGTGTGAGTCAATCAAGTGAGGGTGAAAAAACCTTTATTGTGATTGGGCACGCCAACTTGACATCATACCTTACAATCTGATAGGTTAGATACCCTGAGCCAGCTCATACGTGGTTAGTAGAATCACTCTAAACCTACAATTGTGAAGTTCGGAGATTAGCTAAAATTAGCTAAAAAAAAGTAGTTAACTAAAAATAGACTTGCTGGAAAAAAATCACCCCTTGCTGGTAAAATACATTGTTAGGCTACACTTTTCGAAATCTTCATCAGGATGGTGGACGACCTAAAAGAGCATAATAAGCAAAGCCGAGCGTATTAGAGAAATTGCAACAACATGTATGTAAAATAACATGTATGTAAAATAAGAAACATGCTAGAAAACCAAAAAATAAGAACCAGGCTAGATATCAAAAAAATAAGATACAGAGAGTAAAAAGAGAAACAAAATAGTGAAAAATTCTTAAAATATGGGATATCAATAGAAACTAAATTATTAAGATATGGAACTGAATTAGGGCTATTAATTAAAACAGTCTTAAAAAGGCACTGATATGTAACCTGAAAAGCTAGAAAGACACAAAAAAGTTAATACTGAACCATTGTAGAAAACATGAAAGACAAAAACATATATATAGATGAACCATTGACCAAAAACAAATGAGTCCAAATTTGCCAGGGGAAGTATCAGATCATGGGCTGGAGGTAGACTGGTGAGATCAAAACTGGCTGTCGCACGAAAGGTAACATTTTGTTGGTAAATATGTTAGACGTCCAGGCGCAGAGATTGTGGTATACGGTGTTGTATCTTTCTGAGATACAAGACTGGGGTCAAAGATTCCGCATAGTTAAGGCCTGGTCTTTGTCTTGCCTGCAAACGTATTTGCCACTCGAGTTCCCTCTTCTCAAACAGCGAGTTGTGGTCCCCGCCTAGTGGGGATTTAGGGATATGTTCAAGAACATGAAATATGAATGTATTGTGTCCTAGGTTCCTGAGAGCATGCACTGCCAGCTGGTTTGTCACTTTCAAGTATTTTAAGTCATGCAGGTGATTTGCTATCCTCGTTTTAAGGGAGTTCACTGTCTTGCCCACATAGAAAGCATTGCATTTGGTGCACACTGCCCTGTAAACCACTCCTGTGACATTGCAGTTGCCTCTGACATTAGGTGTGTAGTGTCTCCTGCCATTGGGGCAGTAAAAGCCTGCGGCACCACTCATGTGTCTACAGTAGGGGCAGGGAGGCTCACTGCAGGCAAAGGTACCAGGGTTGTCAAGTTTAACTTGGCAGGGGTGTTCCAGAAAGTCCCTAATGCTTCTCCCTTTTCTAGCTGTGAAGGAGGGTTTTTCTGGAAAAATGTGGCCAAAAGACCTGTTATTTGTGATGATGGGCCAATTGTCCATTACGATCTGGATAGAGAAGTCCAGGATGCAGTTGAACTGGAATCTAGTTTCTGTGGTGGTCTGGATCCTGGTGTCAGTTAGAGCCCTAGGTGCGCCAAGTTAGCACTGGCTGATGATAGGGTCGAGGATCCTGTTGATTAGCCCTTCTGAGTAGCCTCGGGCTAAAAAATCCATTTGTAGCTTTCGAATGTTGGTCAAGAAATCCGTCAGCTCCTGGAAGACTCGTGCTATACGGATCCCTTGTGGTTTAATCACGCTCACCTTCTGTTTGAAGGGGTGCATACTGGTGGCGCGCAGAAAAAAGTTTACCCTAGTGGGTTTTTGATAGAGGTTGTGTGTTAGTGTGGTGGAGCCTTGTTTCTTCCTCATGTAAAGATCCAGAAATTCGATCTCCTCTGTACTTTGTTTGCTGGTAAAATGCAGAAATGCGGTGGTGTTGTTGATATAAATGAGGAATTCCTCCAGTTCAACTTGGTTACCCTTCCAAACCAGGAAAATATTGTCAATAAACCTGTAGTAGCACGCTATGTTGTTAAAAAAGGTGGAACCGTATATATGTGGTCCTGCTCCCACTTCCTTAGTGCCGTGTTTGCCAAACTCGGGGCCATAGCTGCTCCCATAGCGATCCCAGTGCTCTGGCGATAGTAGTGCCCATTGAAGTGGAAAAAATTGTTCTTGAGGAGTAGGGAGAGGAGCCTACCCAGGTGGTCCACTTCCTCTGGTATGGCTGTGTGGTCCTTCATGTAGGCTTCAGCCATGGCTGCAATGCAGAAGCCATGTGGGAATACCGTGTAAAGGGACTCCACATCGATGCTGACAAGGAACCAGTCTCTGTCTATGGCTATGTCCTTGATCTTGTTGAGGAAGTCCATAGAGTCTAAAATAAAGGACTTGTTGTTTTCTGTGAGAGGTTTTAGGTGGAAGTCCAGGTAGAGAGCTATAGTTTCCGTGACAGAACCTCCGCTGGCTACTACAGGTCTATATGGAGGGTCTGCTAGGTTTTTGTGTGGCTTTGGTATCCCAAAGAACTGGGGAATCCTCGGGTGGTGGATGGAGAAGAATTCTGTGAGCCCTTCGTCAATTAGGTCCATATCTTCTAGCCTCGAGATTTCTGTTCTGATGTCCTCGGAGGCTGTCAGCACTTGGTTGTGATCTACGCTGTCATAATACCAGTGGTCGTTGAGCATACTGTGGATCTTGTCATTGTAGGAGGTGGTGTCTGTCACTAATATCCCCCCACCCTTGTCAGCCTTCATGACCCTTCTCGAAGGGTCTGAGCTGAGTTGTCTGAGGGCTGCAAATTCTTTCTTGTTGGTGTTAAAAATCCTTTTCTTTCTCCGTTTGCATAAGAGAGACCTGATCTCAAGTTCACACTTGTCCTGAAAAGCTTGTATGACCGGGTTGGGAGGGGGGCAGAAGTTGCTTGGTTTTTTGAATTTAATAGTCGGAAGAGTCTGGTGGTACTGAGGCTGGTCCTTTTTACCATGTTGGTAGAAATATAGCTTTAGCTGAAGTTTCCTCGTGAAGAGTCGTAGGTCTATTATCGTTTTTGGGAGACTGGACCGACCCTGAGGGACGAAAGTGAGGCCTTTTTGCAGCACCTGTAGCTCTAATTGGGAGAGCGGTGTTCTGGAGTGGTTCCATACCATGGAGGTTTTGAGACCTGGCCTCTGTGTCTTCTCTTTTCTTTCAGGGTGGGTGGTTGCCCAAGAAATTTTAAGTCTCTCTTGCCTTGCCAGTTGTGGTTCCTCCTCCCCGGTTGATACTGTGGGGAGTGTAGGGGTGGTGGGGCGCAGACCTCTATCGAGTGGGTCCCTTGAGGTGGGGTTTCTGGGTCCCTGTGGGTCGTCTTGATCTCATCCCAAGGGAGGGTCTGGCTGTCTTGGTAAGGCCCGACGTGTGAATCTGTGGAGTCACCGGCATTCCCGGGGAAGTGGTCTGGTCCCTGTGGAGCAGGGGTCCAGGGTCCAGGGTGTCCGGGGCCCACTGAAAATCCCATTGGTGTAGGTCCTGAGAAGGACCTGGGTTGGTCAGCAGGCCCTGAGAAGGACCAGGGCCTAACGGTGGGGTGTTGGTACTTAGCGTGACCCCTATGGAGTTCTGGCTTTCCGATGGACCGACTCGGTCTAATGTAAGAGAGCATTCCTTGTTGGAGAGGGCCATGTCCCTTCTCAGTTTTTTGAGCCTCCTTTCTTTGATTTTGCCCTCAAAGTTGGTGAGCCTGTCCTTAATCATAAGAAAGTGCTTGTCGAAGGAGGGGCCTGTTTGTAGGTGGCCTCAATGGTCTCCAGGGCAGAGGAAAGTCTCTCTCTGTGCCTCCAGTTGTGCTCAAGGAGCAGGTTGAGCAGTAGTGGGCTAGTATCCTCTAGGGTTTTGTACCAGTCCTGAATCAATTGTGCATCAGAACCTTTGATAAAAGGCTTCTTGTAGATGGTGAGGCCCTTTGGAGTGAGGTTAAACTGTATGCATGATGTGAGATAAAAATGTTCCCATTTAACGCAGATAAGGCTTTTTAGGGTGTCCTCTAGTTGCCACATGTGGTCTGATGAAGAGTCAGTCTCTGGGTTGTCCTGCGTTGGGTGTTCTAGTTCAATGTTGATGGCTGGGGGTGTCAATAGGTCTTGTAACCACCTGGTGTCCATGGCTGTGTGAGTCCTCAGACAAAAATTAGACCAAGGTACGGGTGCCCTTGGTGAAAAATGTCCAGCAGGAAAATGATTGTCTGTGGGACCTGGGTATTCAAGCTCCTATGCAGAGGAGGAAAAATGTTCACAAATAAAATACCCTAGGGAAGCCAAGAATAAATGGATGACCAGGTAGGTTGCCTTAATAAAGGTACGGTGGGATGTCTGTGAAGAAGCTGGGCTACCAGTAAAGCCTTGAGAAAGGCTGTGCGTACCCAAGCGCTTGTGGTTGATGGCTGAGTAAAGCCTTTAGAAAGGCTTCATATACAGGTCGTAGTTCCGGCTGGTCAGGTCGCCTGCTGAGAGGAATCCTCAGGATCACTCTTTCCATTAAGGAATTACGCTTGGATGGTGATTGTACTTCTGGTATTTTTTTCTTCAATAAAGTACGACCTTCTAGAATCTGAACTTCGACTACGTTGATTTTTTGCCACCATGGCGAGCAGAGCTCCTTAGCCGAGCCACATTTACATTGTTTTACCTGTTTTTTTCTGTGTGTTTCATCTTTGATTTCTAGCTGTCACACTAGCGGTTCCTCTCAGCAGGCGACCTGACCAGCTGGAACTACGACCTGTATATGAAGCCTTTCTAAAGGCTTTACTCAGCCTTCAACCACAAGCGCTTGGGTACGCACAGTCTTTCCCAAGGCTTTACTGGTAGCCCAGCTTCTTCACAGACATCCCACCGTACCTTTATTAAGGCAACCTACCTGGTCATCCATTTATTCTTGGCTTCCCTAGGGTATTTTATTCGTGGACATTTTTCCTCCTCTGCATAGGAGCTTGAATACCCAGGTCCCACAGACAATCATTTTCCTGTTGCTACAAAGGATAGTAAAAACTTCAAAACTAGGATAGGTTTACAGGATTGCCATAGTGATAAGGGAGGAAATCCTGAGGGACATATATGCAGTCTGATTTTTTAGGTTGTCCTTGGTTTTGGGGGAATCCCCCTTTCTTTTTTGAACCTCCATGCTACCATTTTTTAAATGTTTTCCTGAACTTTGCTGTTAATATTTGTTCTGTTTCCTGAAAAGGAACCCGAACTGGAAGAAAACTTTCTGTTATATTTTTGAAGGGAAGGTTGAAAAATCTGGGTAACACCCCCTAAATTATCTTTCACCTTTCATCAAACCCCTTAAGAACACCCATAGAAGAAGGACCAAATAACTCGTCTTTACCCAAGGAACATTTAAAATTTCAGATTTTGCATCCCCTTGTAAATTTTGTGAACGTCACAAAGCAAATCTTCTCAAAACAGAGTCAAAGGTGTCTTCCAAGATGGCTGTACATTGAGTAACAACTTAATTCTAGCTCTCTCAGTGTGAAGACAGAAACTCCAAGGCCAGCAGACTTTTGTGTTTCTGGGTAAATTTCAATAACTGGCTAGTAAGTGCACTGCCTAGATGCCAGGAAAAAGAAATATAGAGGACCTGAAGGAAAATCAGCTACACAAGGTGAGGAAAAAACACTGACTTGGAAAAGTACTCAAGCTGTTCATCAAAAAGCAATGCAAGCTTCAAACAGAGCTTCTAGTAACCTAGATGAGAGCATAAGACAATGAAACACTGATGGAGCATATCAACTCAAACAACAAAAGACTGTAAAAAATGGAAGAAGCTTTAAAATGATATGCAGTTGAGGTGATAAAACTGCAAAAATCAGAGGCTGAAATGAAGAAATGTCTGGCTGACTATGAGACTGCTCAAGAAGAGATGTTTAAAAAAATAATAGAATTAGAGAACAGAGCATGTAGGGAAAACTTGAGATGTTCAGCTGTACCAGAGAAGCTGGATATTAATTGTATGAAAGCACAAATAAGCAACTGTAATAGTATTCCATAGCAGGAGTTGTTAATTAAAAGTGCACATCATGTGTACACTCCAAACCTGGCTATGAGAAAGCAACCTAGACCTTTAATAGTAACAATGCAATCCTACCAGCAGAAGGAATTGATTCTGTCAAAACTGTGGCAGAATGACAAAGTACTAAAAGTGGGAAACAGCAGAGTGTTTGTGGAGAATGATTACTCATTGTAAGCCAGGCAGAAGACAAGTAAATTTGTTCCACTATTCAGGGAATGTCAAGAAGCAGTGATGATATTCAAATTGCTGTACCCAGCTAACTTCAAAATATTCTTTCCTGGAGGGACAAAATACTTTTTTGATGAAGTACATACTAAGGAGGAAATACAAATATTTGTGGAACAAAAAGTGAGCTGTGAAACATAAGATAATTCTGATTCTTGTTCTTCTGGTAATAAAGACTACACAAAGACTGTACAAGTGAAACCTTTTCAAATGTTTCAATGGAAAATGCTGGAAAGAAAGAAGGGAGCATGAGAGTTGACTAGAATAATCAAGAGTACATTGGAAATGAAGCAGAAACAGGACTTTGGAGATGAATATGAACAGGAATAAACCTAGTAACTTGGAAATTGACAAATGTGGGATTGCAAAGCAATAATTATATTTGTGAAGTATGACAGAACAAGAAAATCTAAAAATATTGGACTTTTTTGGACTTTGTTGGACTTGTGGGGGACTCTAAAGTATATGCTCTACTTCACGTCATTAATGTTCAGAAAAATACTTAGGGAGGGGAAGAAGATGGAGAAAGTTAACTAAGTAAAACAAACTTTTTCTTAATAGTAATATTTTATAGTGTATGGATTTTCATTGCATGCTATAAAGTAAAGTTTTCTCAGTTGTTTTTAAGTGTAATGAGGATATTATTATTGTAAACAGGTGCTCCTGTCTTTTTTTTTTTCTTTATTTTCTTTCTCCCTTCTTCTCTCTTTCTCCTTGTTCAGTTTTAAGAAATGTAGGCACTGCAATGTAAAAAACAATCTCATTAAAAGAGCATATCAAAATAAAAAGTAATGTGTGTTTTCTCATTCTTGCATAGGGAATGGCTGGATTAAGGCCCCTAGCTTGATCAAGTAACAACTTTTAAGAGAAAGCAAGTAAATTAAAAAGAATATTGAATATTATCATTTTTTCTAGCAAATAAATGTATGATTAGTATCAATTCTGTATCTGGTGCTCATGTCTCCATGGAGACAATCTGATAAAGAGAAATTGGCTAGAAAAAAAAGAGAAACTGGCTAGGAATTAATGTTCTCTGAAAGCATTCAGGTGTTTTTCCAGCTGGGAGAGACATAAAGATAAGACAAAACCAGACAGCACTTAGAAATGCAGGCTGCACCAAGCATCTTAGCATGGATAACCTTTCTTTTAGGTTAACTCAAGTCTGTAAGTGTGGCTGTCAGTTTAGGACATTTGTTCCTATTAGTAGGGTAAAATGTCAATAGTTTTGTGTGCTGGTATTAAGTTAACAGGTTTTAGGGGGTATTGAGAGTGTATTTGTTTTCTGGGTTTTTTTGTTTTTATTGAGGGCTTTCGATAAAACAAAGACGTGACATAGGCAGAAATGAATATGACAAGTAACAACTGTATAAAAGTTCAACCTACTAAACAGTGTATGCATGTAACACAAAAGCTGGAACTAGACATTTAACAAAAAAGCTGTTATGAATAAAAGGTGGGAATAATAACTTTTAAATACAATGATGCTTTTTGTAATGTCATTAAATGTTAATGGTCTCATAGATAAATACAAAAAAGAAAGAGTAGTGAACTCAATTAATAATGTACATTGGAAATAGCTATGATACAGTATGCACACTTGGAAAGAAATGAATATTTGAATTTAATAAAGAAAAGTTTTCAGGATGATTATTCAGCAGAATACCTGGAACAAGGGAAAAGAGGGGTACTTTATTAATTAGAAGAGGATAAAAAAGATAATTGTAGATTTGTAGAACTAAGTGGCTACTGGCAAGGGAGGTGGATTGCATGGGCATGTATTTGTATTCCATCTAAAACTGCTATAATGGAGCTTAAGAAAATTCTGTAAGAAATAATCAGAATTCAGAAAGGAAAATTACTTATAGCTGGGGAATGGAATTTGATTTGTAGCAATGAAGATGTGCGGGGGGCAGAAGGGAAGATATAACAAAGGCAGGTAGACTTTTGAAGAAATTTATGAAAATATTGGCATGGAAGGTGTGAATTCAGTACTAGGTGTTCAGAGTGAAGTTACATATTCTTCTCCAAGATAGAAAAACTGGGCTAGGCTAGACAGAATTTACATTTCACAGGAACATGTGCATTTAATTGAAGGTCTTGATATATACCCAATTACTATTTCAGATCATGTGTCAATAATAACTAAAATAAAAACACAGGGTAATTAAATAAAAATCAGACACTGGTGCTTTCCCACCTATTTGTTGAAAAGAGGGGAATTTAAGAAATGAGTAGTAAAATTATTCAGGAGCTATTAGAGAAGATAGAAATTTCTTCGGAAATATGGCTAGGGAGTGGGATAAAATTAAAGTGGAGTTTAAAAATATGGTGGAAATAAAAGAAAGGAAGATATGGTTAACAAGTAACAAGAATTATTTAGAGAGACTAACAAATGTTAAAGTATTGCAGAATAGGGGAAATCTCACAGAACAAGAAGAGGAGCAACTGCAGAATGCTAAACAGAAAATAAGGGATTACCTTGATGATATGCATACATTTAGAAAAACTGCTATTAAGCAATTGTTTTTGATAATAAATCTAGAGCACAAAAACTTTTAGCACAATGACTCAGGCAACAGAAAGCAGAAAGGGCTGTCGCCAAGCTTAGGGACCTATAACAAGGAAGGTAAAAAGAGATCCAGTAGAGGTATTAGAAATATTTAGGAAGTTCTATGAAAGTCTGTATAAAGCTGAGAATTATGAAAATCAAGAAAAGGTACAAATGAAAATGTTTATGGAAGAATTAAATATGCCAAGGTTAGAGGTAGATGAGGTTCAATGGCTACCAGTTAGGATAGGAGATGAGATAAAAATGATGATATATAGCCAATCTACAGGAAAGTCCACAAGAATAGATGGTATTCCTGTGAAAGTTTGAAAGCTAGGAGGGAAAAAATGATAAAGATCTGGAAAGTTTTGTTTAACAGTATTTTAAGAGGAGGAGAAGTACCAACATCCTGGAATAAAGTGGTGGTAGCTGTAATACCTAAAGAGGGTAAAGAGCCATCAGATCCAGCTTCATACAGCCCCATTTCAATAGTAAACCAAGATTATAAAGTGTTCATGTCTATAATGGCTAAACACATGGCAAAAGTGATGCCTAAATTGATAGATATGGATCAATGTGGTTTTGTGGATGGGAGCAAACATTTGACAACATTTGTGATGATGTGAGGTATTGCCATCTATGCCTGGGAGAATAGGGCAGTGCATGTTTAACATATGACAACATGGTTGGCTGGAGTTTTTTTGGATGGTTTTGTGTCATTTGACTGTCACACTGACTTGTGCAGATGCTTGTGTTGGAAGTGTATCAACAGTGTTGTTGTAGCTGATTGGATGTATACATTTGAGCAGAGAGTTCTGGAAGGGAGGAGTAGATGTTTTTAAGGTTGTTCTGTGTTTTTTCAAGTACTGCAACCGATCTTGGCAAGGTTCTGAGTGTGTATTGTACCAGAGTCAGGTGATCAAATGTGACATCATTCTATAACCAGCACTGAGATAATGGAACTCTCACAGCAGTTTGTTTTGTTTTCTTTTCTTTGGAACCTGATATAAAGATCTATGACAGTTATCACAATCAGTTGAGTTAATTCAGTTCAGTCAGTTGGAAGCTCATCACCTTTCATTGTAGAAGCAAGCATCTCAGCATCTAATCTTGTCTTGCTGTATTAATTAAGCTAGCTAGAGAACAGTTATTTTTAGGCAGTCAGGAAATACAGTGATATTAGTTAAGTATTGTTTTATTTGCATCTGTTTGAATCTGTCCGACTGTGTAATTTTTTCTCCTGTGACTGAAACTCTGATGTTTATTGTACTTAGATATTTAATATTCTCATGTTTTCAATTTTATTTTTATTAAATATTTTTGTACCTTTCATTGTGGCTGGTCTTTTAGAGAATACTTTTAACATCTTGAGACTATTTGTGCTTATTTAACTGACTCCGTGGCCACTCTGAAAAGCCTTGCTGCGTTGGTTACACTCTACCATTTATATTAATATTGATTCTACTCAGTATAATTGAATACCCTTGTAAGACCTTGAGAGTACCTCGCTGGTGGCAGTGTGGTTACCTTATAGTCTGGCCAGAAGGGGTACAGCCTTTCCCAGGTATGTGTGTTTGTGCAAATAAAATACCCAGGTATGGGTGTGTCAGCTACTTGAAAGTGGGACATGGTGCTCCAAAATGAGTCTTGTTTGGGATCTAGAGAGGCAGACAGTCCAGTCCCAGGTCTAGAGCAGGTCTTCTAATTGCTTTTGGGGGAAACTGTGCTTAATTCAGAGAGCTATATCTGAAAATACTATGCAAATCCATCCCTGTTTTTAGTGACTGTCTCTCACTGGTTTTAGTGGTGAGGGTTGAGGCTTCTTGATTTCTAGCCCAGGGTAAAGAGGTCATCACAACATTAAGAGAACATTAATGATCCAGAGCGAAGCAGAATGCAAGAAAATACCACTGTTGTTGGTGAGTCTTGATGTAGAGAAAGCATTTGAAAGAGTACGCTGTGACTTTATGTACAGGCAATGGAAACATTTGCATCCCCTGAAAAAATTATAAGGTTGATTAGGAGGATATATGAGGGAACGGAGGTGCAAATTAAAGTAGGTGGGGTCCTCTCTAATACTTTCTGCTTGAGCAGAAAAAACAGATAGGAGGGTACTTTTCCCCCTTTGTTATTTGCATTATATTTAGAACCACTGGCAAAGAAAATAAGGGACTCAGAAATTCAAGGATATAATTGGTTTGGTAGTCAAGAAAAGCTGGCTCTATTTGCAGATGACATTATTTTATACCTAATAAAATGAGAAAAGGACATTACCGTGTAGTGGAACATTTTGAGACAGTTTCAAATCTTTTAAGGATTCAAAATTTATGAAGCTAAAACAAAGGCAGTAGGGATAAATTATGTACCCACACACAAATTGGTTCAGCAATATCCATATTTATGGGGACATGATAAAACAAAGTATTTAGGAGTATGGATTAAAATGATTCCAGTGTGGCAACTAAGGATATGTGGGAAGAGACTAAACAAAAGATAATACAAAAACTGAGAAATTGGAAGCTCTGTTATATGGATATGGATCGTATGATACAAGCAGTTAAAATGTTTTTAGTCCCTTTAGTCTCATACACAGGTCAGGCATATTTTTATCAACCAGACAGAAGTTGTAGATAGCAATTAATAAAGAGCTGAAGGGTTTTACTAGGAGGGGAAGATGGCAAGAGTCAAGTGGGATAAGCTGATTCTTCCAGTTGAACAGGGGGTGTGGGATTATTCAATTTGAAGGGACATTTCAGAGCTACACAGTTAACGCTCCTATAGATAGCACAAACAGACACCTATAATTCAAAGTGGAAAGGGATGATGATGAAATGGGGGAAGCTCAAGAAATAGGGAGAGACTAGAATTTTGGATGCAGCTCTTTAAGGAGAATGACAATAATCATGCAGAATATTGTATTTATAAAGTAGTAGAATGTATTCTGAGAACTAAGCCAACACGGGAATGGAGAAAGGAGATTCTGCCGATAGGGATGACTGCAATTAGGGATACAGACAATATGCAAGTGGGGGCTGGAATTTATTGGAGAAAACTAGCAAAGAAACCAATGTATTGGGAGCAAATAACTAGAAAGGGAAAGGTAATAGAATGAGAAGATGTCAAGAATTTTTTTGGACTGCAGGTTAGAGATTGCCTTCCCTATCAGGGATTGATATCAAAGTATAGGCAAAGAGAAAGAAATAGACGTGTCCTTTACAAAAAGTGTAGGAGTAAATTGCATAGGAAAAAATGGGAAATGTATGAACAATACATACAGGAAAGGAATGAGGTTTAAAAGAAGGCAGGACATGAATGAGCTATGTAATGTTTGAAAATGATTGGGTAGATTACAAATGATGAATAAAGTTTTCAACTGAGATTATGTCAGTATGGTTTGTGATGTAAGATGCTTGCAACTGGGATTATGTCAATATGGTTTGTTTTAATTTATATAAATGTATGATTGCCTATATCATAAGTGATAATTTAATAAAGATGTTTCTTGTTTTAAAAAAAACATAGTCAGTGACAGTTGTTCTGGTAGCAACACCAGCAGTGTCATAAGCACTTTTCAAATAATATTTGCTTACTTGAGACATAGCAGATAGCACAGAGGACATTGATGCTTTAGAATCAGATGAAGGGAGATCAGCAATTAAATTCCTTAAGATATAATAGGAAGCCAGGAAAAAAATTAAGATTTGTGTCTGACAATTAACAATGCTGAGTCCCAGGGTGGCTGAATAATAAACATTTTACCAAACATATCCAAACCTTTCCCAGCTTGTCTGAAGGGGTAAGGCTAATTGCTGAAAGAAGTTTGTTAGAAGCTGACATTGACCCATAAATTACTATAGGATATCATCTAGACTGTTAGAAAAAAGAAACGTATGGGACTGAGACACTTTATACAGCTAACCAATCTTTTTAAGAAAAGATGGCCAACTATCAGAGCAAGTATAGGCTATCAAAAAGGCATTCTCAAAGGTTGGTGGAATAATAGAAACAGGTGCAGGATTACAAAGTTTTGCCCATAGTAAATCTTAATATCTTTGTTGAGATTCAGACATGTCTTTTTATTCCCTATGGAAAAAAATCCTTATATTGGCAATAGTATTTATAAAAAAAAACTTTCTTTGGTGGAATCTGAGAAAAGGCTCTCTTCAGAGTCAGAATCTTTCTCCTAAAGTGAGGGAATATGAGAAATACAATCCCAGTTTAAATCCTGTCTCTCAAATAAGAAATCAGAATCTGACAGGAAATAAATTCTTTTCCTCTTCATCTGAGGAAGATAATCACCAGTCAAATATAGAAAAGCAATCAATAATCTTGCCAGATCCAGCCAGTTATCTGTTTTTGGAGAGGAAAAATGCCTAGATGTATGCTTTTTTCCCCCAGGAGACGCCCTAGATAAAGAGTGGCTTAATAGATGGTCTCTACCCTGAAGAAGAGGCTTCTTTATGTGGAATCATGAAGAAGGATCCCCCAGTATCTTCCCTGAAAATTGCAAGGATAATTCTCTCTTTCTTGTCAAAAGCAACTGTACAGCTGCAGAGGATGTGCCAGACTTCCAGTCAGTAGTAGAATCCTGAGGAATAAAATTAGAGGGACCAGGAGAAAATAATGAACAGTCTGAGGAGCAACTGATGGCCACAACAGAGTCACCCACCAGTAACTGAGGCAAGGAAGAAGTAGGACTGAAGACTAAAGCTTCCCAGATAACTTTTTTCTTTTTTTCAGTTGAAGGAAAAGCCTTGGTGAGACCTTGGTCCATGTCATAGCCATCAAAGAAGTGTCTTAGGTGGACAGCAGAGGCAAGAAGAGTCAGAGAAACCTCCTGACTATAACAAAAGTATTTCTGAAGTAAACTTTTTTAGTCACAAGCACACTTTTTCTAGTCCCTAACAACAAAGTAATGCATAAGCAGTACACTTTTCCTCACAAAAATGACTAAAAATTAACAACAGTTAAGGAATTCCCACAGGGAGTCAGGACCAGTTTACAGCCAAGGAAAGTCTCTGATAAGTGTTCAGCAGAGCTGAAAAAGGCCAGTCACTAATTCTGACAGGAAAAATAAACTTTTTTGTGGTAAATATTGTCAATGTCCACCCTGGAGACTAAACTACAAGCCTCCCCAAAAATTTTGAGGTAAAACCTTGTTATTTTTACAAGAAATGTACAGATTTACAAAGGAATTTAACAAACTAAACCATAAAACAAAAAAATCTGAGGTAAAATAATTGTGAGTAGTCAGTAGGACTGAAATGCCCTAAAATAAATTATTCACATATGTTTCAGCTAAAATAAAGATTTGGAAGGTAGGTAATCCCCAACAGTGTACTTATCTGCCCATCTCTGATTAAGTGTTAGCCAAATGTCAATCACCTGAAGCCCATAAAGAACTAAAGTCTTGGGCAGCAAGAGAGTTCTAAACTTTTGGCACCCGAGCCACTGCTTTTATTCTGCAGCTGTCACACAAAACAGAGGACATGTAAAATGAACCCCAAAGCTTTGGAAAGCTGGTTTGCTGGGCCAGTCTTTGACAGGACATCCTATATAGCTTAGGCAGCTGCAGCAGTGATCAAATGACACAAATGACATCAATGCTTATACCTGAAAATTTAACATTACAAATCTACTAAACTTTCATCTTATCAACTAACATTAAAAACTGCTTGTTGAAGTGATTACCACACACTAAGAAAATTCTTCTTACACACAGTGACTTCTGGTATTTTTCTAAGCATATCTGCTTAAGTAAAACTGACACTTCAACATAGCTAATTCCATGTTCTGAAT
Organism: Protopterus annectens; assembly: GCF_019279795.1. NCBI lineage: Eukaryota > Metazoa > Chordata > Ceratodontiformes > Protopteridae > Protopterus > Protopterus annectens. Next base: position 826,840,451 of record NC_056744.1, read on the forward strand.
GTTTCAGTAACTCCTTACCTCTTTTAGCCCATCTAAATTCAACATTTAGACATTAACCATAACCAATGCAGAAAAAAATCTGAAAAGATTGAGACCATATAATAAAACACACTTTAATTCACTTTAGTTGAGGGCTCTCACACACAAATTCAGGACTTCATCAGAACTAAATTAAATAATATTTTAACAAATATTTAAATTAGCAACCAATGAATTATTAGCCAATCAGTATCCAAACAGAATGTTACATGATAAAACAGATAAATGCAATTAAACAACACATCAATGGAGATGTATCAGAAACATATTTAAATAAATGGGTCTACTTCATTTGCTAGAACTTCCATTTGCCCGAGACCAAATGACCGAAATTTCATTTGACCGACACTTCATTTCGCCGACAAGTATTATTGGCAAGAAAATGGGATATGCCCCCTTCCCCACTGTAGTGCGACCCTGGAGTTAGAATATATAGTTTGGGGGGGTGTGGGGGGTGAACCCCCCCCACTTCATTTCATATTATATGGTTTAGTTTTGCTTTAATATTGCTTAGTAAAACAAAAGTAAGTGGGGGGATTTGCCCCCCACACCCCCATTGTAGGGAGCTGTGCCCCCCACACCCCCCTAACTATATATTCTAACTCCAGGGTCACACTACAGTGGGGAAGGGGGCATATCCCATTTTCTTGCCAATAATACTTGTCAGTCAAATGAAGTGTCGGTCAAATGAAGTGTCGGTCAAATGAAATTTCGGTTAAATGGGGTCGGGCAAATGGGTGTCTGGCAATTGGAAGTTCGGGCAAATGAAGTAGACCCAAATAAATATGTAATGAAAATGTTTTTATATGCAGTAAAGTATTTCATATGAATAAAATAGGATTAAAAATATTCTCAAAAAATAATAAGGCTATTCAATTTAATAACAGCAGAACATAACCTTAACAAACTTCTTAATGGATACAATTTAATTTAAACCTGGCTTATTAGTGGCATTTAGCCTTAATTGCCACAATAAGTCTTTAAATTCTAATTTATATTTGCAAGCACTGCCCCTAGAATCCATGTTCACCCTTTCTAACACAGAAAACCTGAATTTGTTTGCATTCAGTTTACTATTACAGCAAGCAGTAGTGTGTTTATACAGGGCATTCAATTTATTTTCCTTAGCCACATCAGATAGATGTCCATAGATTCTTTTTCTTAGTGAATGTTCCATTTTTCCAATACAGAATGCTTCACAATCTAGGCATAAAGCCTTGTAAACAATTCCTATAGAGGCACATGTTGCCTGAACTTTTAATTTAAGCATTTTATCATTGTGTATAACAGGAACGGTGTCACCTTCCCAAATATATTAACACTGACTACACATTCCACATTTCTTGTAGCTATAAAAGGAACAGTATTATTAATTGTGTTTGCAAACAAATTCATGTTTTATTTGAATTTGTTCTTCAAATTCTGGGCACTTTTGTATGCAAAATTAGGGGTACCGCCTACAACATTGCATAAAGGTAGATCCACCCAACTTAAAACAAACCCAGTTATTTTCCACTACTGTTTTAAAATCAGTAACATTGCCATTGTAACACAATACCATTGCCCTTTCAAAGTGTGTGGTGATGTCTTTGGATGAGTTCTAGGGTTGAAACAATGCATTGGTCCCTAAAAGCAGCTTAGACCTTTTCATTATTGCCTTACAAATCTGTAAAATGAATTGATCTATCATTTTTTCAGGATAAATTCTCTATAAAAATATATTCCTTAACGTATAAACTTTGTCTACAAATGTGGCTTTGTCTGATATCATTCCAGACAAATGAAACAACTGTCCTTTTACTAAACAATATTTCTGTTTCCATGGATGATCACTCTTAAAGTGCAAGCAAGAATTTGAGAAGGTGGGTTTTCTACAAACGTTAGAAACAAAACCTTCCTCTTTGTTTGGTTAATTTTGCATCCAGGAAATTCACCTCATTTTGTATATGTGTATAGGCAAATCATGAGAATTCAGTGGTTGAGTTAATGTATTCAAGAAACTCATCAACTTTTATATCTGTATCCTTCCACAAGATACAGATATCATCCAAATATTGAAAATACTTCACCCAACAGGTGGTATATTTAAAATTAAATACTGAATTCCGTGTCCACTTAAACATCACAATGTTAGTATAAATGGTGGCACATGTCACCCCCATGACACCACCTTTCGTTTGTCTGAAAAAATTGCCTTCAAAAAAATAAAAAAGGTGCTATAAAACCAGTTCCATTAAATTCACAAGGAAATTAACCCTTTTAGATTCTAAAAGGTCAAATATAGATATAACTGAATGAAACATCTATAGCCCTTCCTCTTGGGGTATGCTCAAAAATAAATCAATTGCATTAATACTGACAAAAGATAAATTATTTTCCCATAAATCATTGGTAATCATACTCAAAAGGCACCAGGAATCCTTTAAAATATGTTCACAACAATCTTGAAATATTGTTTCGAAGGCCCATGTATGGATATTGCTAGAGGGTAAGTATTTAATCCCTTGTGCTGCCACAATGGGCTTCAATGATGGACCACTGATATCCTTGTGAAAACCGTTGGTATTCCAAAGATAGCTGGTACCTTAGGCTTTTTTTTTATTATTATTATTAGGAACTGGTATTCCTCATAATTAATAATGCCCTGCATGAAAGAATCATATAAAAACAAATCAGTTTTTGATAGGTGATGTTAATTCCATTAATTGAAACTTGTTCATACCTATTATTGCCATAAAGTAATTGCAACATCTTTCCCATATAGTCTATACTATCTATAATAACATTTAGGCATTGTTTATACATAAAAACTTTACATTACAAATTAAATATATATGTACTATAAACTGTAAATATCAATGTCCTATAAACAAGAACATTGGCAGTCTATAATAACTTAACACAAACCAGTCTGGGTTCATTAAGAGTCGATCCTGTTTCTTAAACTTAGTGGATATCTTTGAACAAGTTACAAATACACTAGATGAAGGCAAATTTGTATGTACCACTTACCTTGACTTGGTGATGGTTTTTGACATAATCCCTCATTCTGATATTGCTGGCAAGCTAATCAAAGTAAATATAAGCCATAATTTAACCCACATGATAGCAAACTATCCCACTAACAAGTAAAAGTGATAACAGATGCAGGACCGGAAAGTAAACTAGTAAACAGACAAATGATCCAGGCAGCAGCAAGTGTCAGCCAATACAAAGATTTATTTTAAAAAATTCACCACAAGCGCTTTCACCCTGACAACAATACAGGGCTTTTTCAAGTGTGAGTACAAATATAAAATCTAATCAATATATATATTCCCAGTCATAAAAAGGCGCCAAAAAATTTAAGAGACAGTCTAAAAACATAAATATTATACAACAACCCACTAGCAGATGTAATCAAAACCACATTTTACAGTCGTCCCTGTACATTACACAGCATATTATGAATTTGTTACAAATATTTAATCATACGGTATTTCAGATTGATGCATGTTAAGCATAAAAAGCTTTTTTTAAAAAAATCCCAACACAAAACATAGGAAATGCATGGTGTTTTGAAACATTCCAGTTTTTCACTTTTGTTTTTTAAAAAGGGCTTAATGAAAATATGGGCATTTAACCCTGGGGGTTAGGATGCATTCAGTTTCAACTGCCAAAAGGTTTCCCTGCAGCCTAACCAGTTCTCCCAACCCTCCCCCCCTCCAGGGTCCACACACACCTGTTCCAAAATCCCAAAAAGAAACCCTACATGACTGGGTTCTGTATGCAGGTGCCTATATAATGCACTATTCAACTTTTTCTTTTTAATGTTATAAGTGTGCTTGTAAATCCGCTTTTTTAATGCCCTTTCTGACTTTCCAACATAAAATGCTGGACAATCCTTACATAAGGCTAAATATACTGTACCCCTAGTCGTACAGTTACATTTCCTAAAGTGTACTCTACTTTTTGCATAGCTGTCCAAAGTGACATTTGCTACCCCTATAATATACTTACAATAACCACATCTTCTACATCTTCTAATACCTTGGTCCACACTCCGATCACTACTCCTTTCAAAAAGGTTTATTAGGTTGACCCCTGTTTTATAAACAAAACTAGGGTTCTCCCCTACCTTACACACAATATCAAAGTTAAATCTAAACATTTTCCAATTGTTCTCAATAACATATTTAATGTCCCTCGATGCTCCACTATGTTGCAGAACCAACACCCTCTTAAAATTCTGTTCTCTACTAGTCCTATCAGAGGATACTATCCTCGAATTATCACCTAACAAGGGCAAAAATTTAACACCCCATCCTTCCAAAATCTCACTTGCAACCTCATTGATTAAATTATCAGGGTATCCCCTGGAGGCAAATAATTCCGAGATATACTTAATCTCAAAAATTAAGTCACTCCTCTCAGATGTCATTCTGGCCGCTCTGACCATCTGACCCTTAACAATACTTTTTTTCTGTTTCCAAGTGTGGTCACTGTTGTATTGGAGGTAGGAGTTGCTAAAGGTGCTTTTCCTATGGCTCCTAGATTTCAAGTTTCCATTGATTTTGTCTAGCCTCACATCTAAATAATCAATCCCTTGCTGGTCAAATTTAAAGGTGAACTTTAAAAAGTTTGTAGTTAGACCAAGGAACTCAGCAAAATTCATAATGGCGTCCGCTGGACCTTCCCAAACAATAAAAATATTGTCCAAAAAACCGCCTATAAAATCTAATGTTCTTCCAATAAACAGACTTGAACAAATATTCTAGTTCCCATTGCAAAAGCACCAAGTTGGCATAAATGGGGGCACATGCTGCCCCCATAGCAACTCCCCTAATCTGTTTAAATGTCTCTCCCTCAAAATATATAAAATTGTTTTCTAATACAATTCTCATGAGTTCCACCAACAAATCAATATCTAAATTAAGTACTGAATGTTTACTGTCTAAAAGTGACCAAAAGAACTCCAAACCTTCTTCCACAGGGATACATGAAAATAAATCAACTATATCAATAGTAAGGAAGTACACATCCCCTTGGTGTGTTTCAATTGTTAACCCCTGCAAAAAATCCCAGGAGTCTTTAAGAATGTGTGTAAAACCACTGACAATGTGTTTAAGTGTGTGGTCCAAAAAGTTCCTATGGGGTAGGTCTTGGAACCTTCACCTGCCACTATGAGCCTATATGGTGGGTTAGTTGTACTTTTATGTATCTTGGGAATGCCAAAAAAAGAAGCCAACCTAGGCTTCTTGTTGATCAATGCATTCCCAAGTATCTCACTAACAAGCTATTATTGGAGGGGCACACACTTATCTAACAGGGTTATTACTAATAGGGGACTTTGGTGATCAGTTCTGTGGTCACTCCTATTTGGTATTTACTTCTCTAATGTCAGGGGCCTGTGGCTAACTACATTTGCAGATGACTGCAAACCCAGAGCCATTATAAATCCTCCAGCTGACTCCCAGATTCTCCAGGAGGGCTTAACACTTACAAATAAATAGTGCTATGTCCACACCCTAAAGTTAGAGACTAAGAAATGTTGTCTTGTGTCCTTTAATAAACATGGGCACCTTTGTACCTGCACTGTAGATGATATCCCCCTTGAAGAATGACACCATCACTAGGGACCTGGGCACTTTCACAGACAATCCACTATCCTTTGACCATCGTGTATCTACTGTTATTAAGAAGAATTTCTATCTAGCCAGGCTGATTACCAGGGGTATATCTTCCAGGTCAAAAGAAGTTATTATCTCTCTCTCTACTCCTCCATTATCAGACCCAAAATAAAATATAATGTAATTTTATGTTTGTAGATGCCCACACATATGACTTGACTTAAAAAATATCAACATTTCCTCACAAAGAAAATCAAGTATATAGCTTTCGGGTCTATATTATATTCACAAATGCTTAGGTTGTCGAATACGGCTTGATCGACACCTAATGAGTGAACCATGAGTACATCGAACACTGGAAACTGCAAAATTTGAAATCCTGATTCGGCATAGTCGGCCCTTCTGCGGTGTAGCTCCATAAGGTAAGTGTGCAATAGTTACGGACCTTAGGGTTAGGGTGCAGGTTAAGGTAAGTGCATAGAAAGTAATGTATGTAAGGGTTAGTTTAGGTTTAGAAGTAGGGTTTAGGTTAGTGTTTGTATGTGGTTTATTTATTTTGTTTCGGTGGGTAGTATGTAGTGAGCGGTGTAGTGGGAAGTGTGTTTTGTTTTCGTTAGTAGGTGGAATGGTGTTGGCCAAGTAAAAGTATTCGGTGACGTGTTTTTCTGCATTGTGAGCTTTCACTGACTTGTGCTTTCCATGAATAGGTGTCGATTATTTTGTATTGGACAACCTAAGTGTTCGGGAATATAATATAGACCCTAGCATTCATGTGCTACACAGACCACCTTAAAGCATTATAAATCTACTGCTTCTTATGGATTTTTGAGGGAGGACCCTTGCCTTGCCTACAACACCTCAAGTGATCTATTCCTATTTTTTATTAAACAAGAAACTTCTTTATTAAATTATCACTTATGACATAGGCAATCATACATTTATATAAATGAAAAATAAAACTTATTGACATAATCTTTGTTGCAAGCATTTTACACCACAAACCATACTGACATAATTTTAGTTGCAAACATTATACATCACTTATAATCTACCCAGTCATAGTCAGTTAAACATTACGTAGCTCATTCAAATCCTGCCTTATTTTAAACCTCATTCCTCCTCTGTATGTATTGTTCCCACAATTTCCATTTTTTCCTATGTAATTTGTTCCTACCCTTTTCTAAAGATCCAAGTTCCAGTTGTTTTATCTCTGTTACTATATTCACTACTTCTAGTGCAGTTGGTTTAGACTTTGATGTTCATTTTCCTGTAATTGTTTTTTTTTTTGGAAGCCACCATAATTAGATTCAGCAAGGCCTTACTATGTCTAGGCAATTCCAATTCTGTATCATAGCACAGAAAAATAATTTCCCTAGTTACACCAATTTGCTCACCTAGTATCTCTGATAGAGTTGTCTGCAAGGAATCTTTAAAGTCTGCCAACTCATTACACTCCCAGAAAATACGTTCCCAATTACCTCTTTCTTCCCCATCAAACCTCCAACATTTGCAGTCAACCTGATGAAAAATTCTTTGGAGTCTACTTGGGGTATAAAAATATCTATATAAACATTTCCAAGCAAAAATCCTAAATGTTTTAGATTTTGTTGCATATTTGGGAGACAAATATATATCCCCCATCACCTCTTTGTGAATTGCTTATCCAGTATCTCTTCCCAATCATTTCTAACCTCCGCTGATTGATTCTTATAATTATGCAATATTTTATATGCTCTTCTAATTATTCCTTTTTTAACAGCAGCTTCTGTTCTAGATTCTACTAAACCTCTACCAGCACTGGTCTTCCATTTAGGACCCCCCTATTTCTTTCTCTTTGCCTGTACTCTATCAATGCTTGGCATGAAAGGCAATCTGTAACCTGCATCCATATAAATTCTTGGCATCTTCCCATTTTATTATCTTTCTCTCTCTAGTTATTTGCTCACAATACCTTGGTTCTTTTGACAGTTTTCTCCAATAAATTCCAACCCCTTTTGCCTATTATCTGTATACGTGCCGTCATCCCTATCTGCAGAATCTCCATTCTCAGTTCCAGTGTTGGCTTACTTCTCCTACTTTATGAATATAATATTCTGTATTGTTATTATTATTATTATTATTATTGTTGTTGTTATTATTATTATTATTCACATTAAAGGTCTGCATCCAAAATTCCAGTCGCTCATTCTTTCTTGAGCTTCACCCCTGTTTCATCATCAACACTTTACACTTTGAATTATAGGTTTCCGCTTGTGCTACGTGAAGGAGCCTTAACTGTGCAGCTCTGAAATATCCCTTCAAATTGGGAAATCCCAATTAGCCCTGTCATATTGGAAGAATCAACTTATCCCACTTGACTCTTGCTGTCTTCCCCTCCCAGATAAAATCCTTCAGCTCTTTATTACTTGCTATCCACAACTTCTCTTCTGGATGATAAAAATATGCTTAACCAGTGTATTAAATTAAACAAGCTAAAAACATTTTAACTGCTTGTATCTTATCATCTATATCCAGAGCCCCTTCATAGGATCAAAATCTCACAACTTCAATCCTCTGACCATCGGAGACCAGAGGATTGAAGTTTTGAAATATTGAACCTTGTGAATGGAGATCGCCACACAGTGTGGAAGGAAATGTTATCGTTCTTTTCACTATAGTGTGATCTTGGAGTTGGTATATTTAAATAGGAGGGAGTATAATAAGAAATTTTCATGTTATAGATTTTTTTTTTGTACGTTTGATATTTCAAAATTTAGATCCTCTGGTCTGCAATGATCAGAGGTTCCATGTTCTGAGATTTTGATCCTATGAGGTAGACCCCCATATCCATATAACAGAGCTTCCAATTTCGCAGTTTTTGTATTATCTTTTGTTTAGTCTCTTCCCACATATCCTTAGCTGTCACACTAGAATCGTATTTAATCCATACTCCTAAATACTTCATTTTATCATGTCCCCATAAATATGGATATTGTTGAACCATTTTGTGTGTATATAATTTATCAATATTGCCTTTGTTTTAGCTTCATTAATTTTGCATCCCAAAAAGATTTGAAACTGTCTCAAAATGTTCCACAACACTGTGATGTCTTTATCATCTGCAAATAGAGCCAGCTTTTCTTGACTACCATAGCAGTTATATCTTTGAATTTCTGAGTCTCTTATTTTTTTTTACTAGTGTTTCTAAATATTTTATTTATTTATTTTATTTTACATTTGTTTACTTTGATAGTCCAACTAGGCACATGTCCATTTTCAGCAGATGCCCTGGGAGAAAAGCTCCACATAAACAAAACAGTAGTATATATAACATTTATACAGACTGGTATTTATACAAGAAGAGATTTTATACAGAATGGCATTTATACAGATAAAACATTATTTGTACAAATAAAATGGAGCTAATTACATAACAGTTGTATATGATGTATCATTTACACATAGTAATAAGGCATCTGAATAGAAGAGGGATGACAGATAAAGAAGAAAGTCGCAGTTTTGGTTTGTAGAAGAGAGATTAGTTAGGAGAGTAGGGTTACACTTTGGTACACAGTTTGCATGTTTACAACATTTCAAGAAGTTATATATTAAGGGACATCCAAGATTGCTAGTAGTGACAGATCCATATTAGACTTGATTGGGAAAAATATAGGAGTAGTCACTAGTAACCTTAAGAGTGAAGTGATTTAGTCTGGGGTATTACAAGAACATAGCCATTTGTTTTTGTGAGTGAGTTTTTAACTTTGATTTAAATTGAGAGGGTTGGAATAGATGATATTTCATAAGGTAGTGAATTCCACACTTTGTCTACATAGTTATCAAATAGGGATTCTCCAGAATAATATAATGCAAGTAACAAAGGGGAGAGAGGACACCCCTGCCTGGTTCTACTGCTCGAGCATAAATTATCAGAGAGGAACTGAACCACTTTAATTTTCACCTCTGATCCCTCATATATCCTCTTAATCAACCTTAAAAGTTTATCAGGGAATGCAAATGCTTCCATTGCCCTACTCATAAAGTCCCAGTTTACTCTGTCAAATGCTTTCTCTGCATCAAGGCCCATGAACAACAGTGGTATTTTCTTATAGTCTGCTTCTGTTTGGATCATCAGTGTTCTGTTAATGTTCTTGAATTTTTGCCTCCCCTCCACAAAAACATAGTGACCCATATCTATCAGTTTGGCATCAATTTTGCCATGCTTTTAGCCATTATAGACATAAATACTTTATCACCATGGTTTATTATTGAAATGGGCCTGTATGAAGCTAGATCTGATGGATCTCTACCCTGTTTAGGCATTACAGCTACCACTACTTTCCTCCAGGATGGTGGTACTTCTCCTCCTCTTAAAATACTGTTAAACAAAACCTTCCAGCAATGTATCACTTTTTTCCCACCTAGCTTCCAAACTTCTACAGGAATACCATCTATTTCTGAGGACTTTCCTGTAGATTAGTTTTATACATAATCATTTTTATCTAATTTCCTCCTATCCTGTTAGTAATTGAGCCTCATCTACCTCTAACCTTGGCATATTTAATTCTTCCATAAACATTTAAATTTGGACCTTTTCTTGATTTTCATATTTCTCTGCTTTATACAGACATTTATAAAATTTCCAAAATATTTCTAATACTTCTGCAGGATGTCTTGTTGTCTTCCTTGTTATCGGCTCCCTATGCTTGGTGACAGCCCTGTCTACTTTCTGTTGCCTGAATCATTATGCTAATTTTTTTGTGCTCTAGAGCTAATATCAAAAAATAGTTGCTTAACAGCAATCTTTCTAAACTCATGCATATTACCAAGGTAATCCCTTATTTTCTGTTTAGCATGCTGCAGTTGTTGCTCCTCTTGTTCTGTGAGATTCCCTATATTTTACAATACTTTAACATGTCAGTCCCTCTAAATAATTCTTGCTACTTCTTAACCATATCTCCCTTTCTTTTATTTCCACCCAATTTTTAAACTCCACTTTCATTTTATCCAACTCCATAGATATATTTTCAGAAGAAATTTCTATTTTCTCTAATAGTTCCTGAATAATTTCCACTACCCATTCCTTAAATTCCTCTGTTATTAACAGATAGTTGGAAAACTGCCAGTGTCTCATTTTTATTTAATTACCCTGTGTTTTTATTTTAGTTATTATTCGCACATGATCTGAAATAGTTATTGGGTGCATATCAAGACCTTCAATAAAATACACATGATCCTGTGAAATGTAAACCCTGTGTAACCTGGACCAGTTTTTGTATCCCGAGGAACAATATGTAACTTTACTCCAAACCCCTAGTCCTAGTGCTGAATTCACATCTTCTGTGCCAAATATTTTCATCAATTTCTTCAAGAATCTACCCTCTTTTGTTATATTTTGCCTTCATGGGCCCCAGACGCATCTCCACTGTTGCAAACAAATTCCAGTCCCCACCTGTAAGTGATATTCCTTGATGAAAGATTATTGTTTCTACCAGGGTTTTCTTAAGCTCCATTATAGCAGATTTAGATGGAATATAAACACTTGCCAATGTAATGCTCCTCCCTTGCCAGTAGCCTCTTTGTACTACAAATCTACCATTATTATGTTGTTTATCTTCTTCTACCACTACTGGAACTATTCTTGCAATTAGTATAAGTACTCCTCTTTTCCTGTGTCCCAGTTTTTCCACTGAATAATCATCCTGAAAAACTTTCTTTATCAAATTCACATGTTCATCATTTCTTTCCAAGTGTGTATCATGTAACATAGCTATTTACACTCTAAATTGTTTACTATAATTCACTCCTCTTTCTTTCTTGTATTTATCTGTGAGACCATTGACATTTGAGGACATTACAGAATGCATCATTGTATTAAAATGTTATTATCCCCACCTTTTATGTATAGCAGCTTTTTTGTTAAATGTCTGTTTCCAACTTTTGTGTTACATGCATACACTGTTTGCCAGGTTGATCTCTTATACAGTTGTTTCTTGTCATATCCATCTGAGCCTATGTCACATCTTACAAAACAAAACTTTTTGTTTTATTGAAAGCCCTCAAAAAAAAAAAATAAACACACTCATAATACCCTCAAAAATAAACTTAGTAACATACAAAACTTTGTATATCTTCAAATAATGAAGTTTTAGCATGCTAATAGGAATAAATGTTCCAAACTGATTTTTATGTAGATATTTCTTTTATATTTGCAAGTGCAGTTTTTATACTTAATTGTGTGGGTGTGTGGATTCATGTGATTTATTATAAGGATTATATAAACCTGTTTGTGCTTGTATCTGCATACTGTGAAGAAGTCTGTTTACAGGTCACATGAAAGTGCTTAGTATTTGAATAAATATTTTTCTGTGGTTCACTGTGGTCCTTCTTCACTCTGTGGATTTTGGAGAGCTTTGTAGCTGTGATTCTGTTGGGCTCTTGGTATTGTGTCATGTCTAACACCATGCCAGAGACAAGTATTAGAGGACAGGCAAACCACACTTTGGACAATGTGGTAACGAGCATTGGTTTGCTTATTCAACTTGTCAAAGATCTTACTTATAAAGTTAATGGTCAAATTAATGGCCAACACTCAAGGGAGTCAGGTGTTAATGAATTTTCCACACACCCCTTTGTTTAAATGAAGGACAATCGGTTAATGCTCCGGATGTGGCTGATATGCGAGGAAATGACAGTTTCAATCTAGCTGAATGGCTCAATGGGTCTGTAGCATTTAATGGGGGAGATGTTGTTGAGAACTGAACCTTTCAGCATCTTATGTACAGCTTCCATGATACTTTATTTAAATGTCGGTAGCTGCAGTTAGAAAACACCGACCTTCATGAATGCCTTAAAGTAAAAATAATTCTGAAAGGTTTGAGGTGCTGGAAGTATCCTAATGGGCTGGTTGATGATTCTTCCCTGCATAAAGAACTGTTGAGTTTATTTGAGAGGCACAGGTGTGAGCTACTAGAAGTGCTTGTCAGACACAATCAAAATGCTATTGATGACCTTATTGTTGAAGCCAACCAGCTTAACAATCTCATTAAGAGAGATTTACTATTTAAGCACAACCTGGGACAGTAGAATAACATTTTTGCCCAGACTGACAGAAAAATAAAATCCACTGAGACAAAAATGATTATTCAAAAGGGTGTGCCTATCCTAAACCTCCTGGCTTTAGAGGTGGAGATTTGGATAGACAAGTTACCTATCAGACTGAAAATTTGGAGCAAGAAAATGAACAGGATAACTCAAACTATGTCCCTCCGAAAATGGAACAGTACAGAGGTCCATGAGACTGATCAACAAAACCAATCAACAAGTAAATTCACTGGCGGGAGGAGGGTTCAACAAATGAACAATGGTGGGCACCAGAGACAGGGCAGGAGTTACTACAAACAGAAGAGGAAGTAATTCATTTTCATGATTCTGTTGGTTATCCTGTAGACGAGAATGTGCTTGTCTCTTTGGCAGGCCTGCAGCTAGCTTCTAACTCCAAATGTGATTTTACTGTATATAACTTTACTGATAATTACTGCAAATCTGAATACGTGGACTTATTGTGTAAAGGGTTCTCTTTTGTACCAACGAACTATGTAAAAATAGAAAGGCTACTTTTGGATTTTACTCTTTTGTACAAACGAACTATGTAAAAATAGAAAGGCTACTTTTGGATTTTAAACTTTACCTCAGAAAGTTAAACTTTAAACCAATCTTTGATGGTGTTACATGTAATGTTTGGTTGGATACTGTTCGCAGAATTAGTACTATTAATTGCTGTCCCCTCCTTTATTGTTTTCTGAAAAAATTATTTGAGTTCAATTTATGAACCTTGGTTTCTGGTACAATGAAAGAGCAGTATAAGCATAACCTCAGAAATGTTGAATATGAATTGTTAGTAAAACTGGCCAGAGACAAAAAGGTCAGAAGAATGAAACCAGACAAAGGTGTGGGGGGTAGTAATAATGGGTTGGGAAGACCACGTGAATCGTATGTATAGTCATGTCTTAAATAGTGATTTTAATAAGGAAACATCACTGAATTTTATACATCTGTTGTATAAAAGAATTGATTACATCATTAAAGACCTGTTTGATCAGGGGCAGATTAGCAATGTACTTTACGAGTTTTTTTCATGTAAAATTTCCCATGGTGCCATCTATCTTTGGTATTCTGAAGATACATAAAAATATGATTGAACCCCTTTGAGACCAATAGTCAGCATTAGGTGCTCTAAAACTTACCCATTGGCCAAGCATGTTAATAATAAATTAAAAGAGAGGGTTAATAACTTCTCTTATTTGTGTAAGGATTCCGTGGATTTTTTAAAAAAGATTAGGGAACTTACCTATTCAGAAAAATTTGTGTTAATAACTATTGATATTGTTAAATTGTTTAACACCATCCCCCACGATTGTGGGGTTGGCTTGGTTCAATGAGTTTTTGTGTGAGTCTAACTGTTTTGATCAGGACAAAAATTATACCTTGAATTTATGTATAGAACTTGTACTGAAAAACAATTTTGTTTTTTTAGAGGGGCAATACTTTCAACAGGTCAAAGGTGTGGTGATGGTGGCCTTTTGTGCCCCCATCTTTGCTAATATTGTGCTCATTCAATGGGAAAATAATTTCTTGTTTAACAAGTATGAGATACCTCCCTGGAGAGTGTATACTAGATATTTGAATGACATCTTTATTGCATGGGAAGGGGGGATTTCAGACATTTTTCCCTTTGTGGAATTTTTGAATTCTGCTACTTCCTTTTTGAGATTTACTTACACATTTAATCCTGTTTCCATCAATTATTTGGATGTAGCTATATTCAAAGATGATGAATAACAAAGTATTGAAAGTAATATATACAGGAAACCAACGTACTCATACAGTTTGTTACACTATCAAAGTAATCATCCTGATTTTCAAAAAAAGGGAATTATAAAGGGCCAATACATATGGTTGGCTAGTATGATTTCAGATAATAATTTATTTGAAGTAGAAAGTGAAGTTTTGGCTAACATGTTTAGTGCTAGAGGTCATTCCCTTCAATTAATTAGGTTGATTTGTTCTAATATAAAGGGCAGAAGGCAGACTGGCACTATTGTACCACTTATTAGATATAACACTGTATCTGTTAATGAATTATTTAATCAAGGAATTGGTCCTAGGATAGATTTTTCTATCAGTTTTGTGATGCAATATTACCTGGAAGATAGAGCTATTAGAAACATTCTTATTAAAAATTGGTCAGTTTTTTTCCTTGTTCAATGGTATTTTGGACAAATTGGGGGATAGACCGGTCATTGTTTATAAGAAGGGTAGAACTATAAAAAACTTCCCAGAACCTCGGGCTATATATTCCAGTACATATTCTAATAAAAAACCTGGCACCAGGAGTTGTGGTTCTTGTGCTTAGTGTAGGTTTATTCTGATGGCTGATGGAATTTATCTTAATGGCTATTTGTTTAAAGATACTTTTGCTTGTAATTGCAATATTACAGGAGTTATTTATTTGGCCCTTTGTCAAAAATGTACCAGTTTCTATGTGAGGAAAACCCAGAGGAAACTGAGGGAATGGATTTATGAGCATTCCTTAGATGTTAAAAAAAACAAAGGTACTAATTATTTAGCCAAACATGTCAACAATAATCTGTCTCATTACTTTTTATTTTTGGACTGGACTGGGTTATAAAAAAAACCCTAGGGAGGTCCCTGGGAGGATTTATTAGAACAGCAGGAGTTGCTTTGGCAATTTAGATTAAATGGTAATACTCCCCACCCCCAGGATTAATGAGCAGATTTCCATAGGTAGTGTTTTAAAATTGAAGTCATATCAAGTATAAAAATGTAATATAGAATGTAACAAGTTCAGATTTTGATTGTATTCTGGATTTTTATGTAGATATTTGTCTTATATTTGCAAGTACAGTTTTTATACTTAATTGTGTGGGTGTGTGGGGTCATGTGATTGATTGATTATAGGGATTATATAAACCGGTTTGTGCTTGTATCTGTATACTCTGAAGAAGTCTGTTTACAGGTCAGGTGAAAGTTCTTAGTATTTGAATAATTTTTATTTATTTATTTATTTATTTATTTTATTTTACATTTGTTGACCGGGCTAGTCTAACTGGATACATATCCTTTTTCAGTAGAGGCCCGGGGAGAAAAGCTCCAAACAGTTAAAAAGACATATATATATATATATATATATATATATATATATATCTAATATACAACAACATAAATGTAATATTGAACAGAGGATTTCAGATAATATTGGTCACTTCACTGTTGGCACATTCTTTCAGTTCATTTCTATTTACAGAGCAAGTTAACGTGTTTTAAGATAGTATATGGTTAAAACTCTTCAAGAAAATAATCATTATAACTTGATTACTTAGCTTACATTCTAATTTCTTCAGAAATAAGTAACAAGGAGTGAGAGGTAGAATGGAAGAAGAAGGAAAGAGAGAAAGCATAGCAGTTACAGTAAATGTTAGCCAGGGTTACAAGAAGGACAGAACCAGTGTGATTTAAGATAGATTGTGTGCTTTTGTTTGAAGATAGTAAGGAAGGAAAGTGATGTTAGATCACTAGGAAGAAGGTTTCAGTGTCTCCCAGCTGTATTTGAAAAGAGAGAGTCACCAGCCAGGTTTTTGGATCTGCTTATACTAACTAGCAGTTTATTAGAGGAGCGTAAGTTGTTCAGGTTTTTGTAGGGAGTGACAAGGGAAGATAGTGTTGGAGTATTATGAGGCTGGTACAGGGTCTTATGGATAATTGTAAACTGATTCTGGAGTTCCAGCCAACCTAGTTATTGTAGATTTTGGCAGTGATGGGTTCGGAAGGGTTTTCCAGTATCAAATCTGGCAATGTTGTTGTAGGATTTGGCAAGTTTTAGAAGATTATTCTTCGACAGATTAGTAAAGATAAGAGAAGCATCGAGAAGTGTAGATATTAGGTGGGAGTGGGTAATAGTGGATCTGGCAGGTGAAGTAAGGAAAGGTCTAATCCTGTAGAGGGAACCCATTTTTTTGTTGACTGTTTTTACTGTATTGTTTATTTGTGTATCAAAGGTGAGGTGGTTGTCAATAGTAACACCTAAGAATTTGGTAGTTAAGTCAGGTTTTATGAGTGTGTCATTGTTATATGTAAGTGTGAAATCTATTTGTGTGGACTTGTGGGTAGGAGTGAAAAGTAGGAGTTTTGTTTTTTTTTGGATTCAAGAGGAGGCATCGTTGCAAAAACCATGTTTCTACTTTGCTAAATAATGTTTGTGTTTTTAATTGCAATTCAGATGAGGAATTGGCTGAGCATATTATTGTCATGTTGTCTGCATAATGTATACAAGTAGCTTGAGGGATTGTTAATTGTAAATCATTGATGAAAATTGAGAAAAGGAGAGGGCCTAAAATAGAGCCTTGAGGTACACCTAGTGTGACAGGCAGATGAGAAGATAGGTGATTCTCCCAGAGCACTGCTTGCTGCCTATTGTTGAGGTAGGAACTGAACCATTTTATAGCCTGAGTGTCAAGAGAAAGAGATTTGAGAATATTTAAGAGCAAATAGTGATTAACCATATCAAAAGCTTTTGAAAGATCGATAAATAGAGCAGAGGTAAGAATATTGCTGTTTTTATTTTTGTTGATGGTGTTAGAGAAGGATAGGAGGGAGGTTGTAATACTATGGAATGGCCTAAAGCCATGTTGGCACTCAGCAAGCAGGTTATTTTTAGTTAGATGGTAGAGAAGTTGATTATGCATGCATTTTTCCATTATTTTTGCTCAGGGGGAAAGTAGGGCTATTGGTCGATAGAGTGTTAATTAGAGCTCGCACCTTTGTGTAGGGGGCTAATGTGTGAGATTTTCCAGATTACTGGTATTGTTCCCTCACTAATGGTTCTGTTGATAAGGATGGCTATAGGATAGGCTATTGCTTTAACTGCTTTTTGCAGGTATTCTGCATGTAGTTGGTCAGCTGATGGAGTGCAAATTTTTAGTTTAAGTAAGAGTTTGCAAATATAGTGTGTTGGGATGGGTTGCATTTGAAATGTAGGGGGAGAGCTAGAATAGGAGGTAGGAAGGGTAGAGCTAACAGGAGATAGTTGATTTGCTAGAGATTGAATGGCTTCTGTAAAGAAGGTGATAAAGGCATTTGCAGCTTGCTTGGGGTTTTCCTGTGTACTACCTAGTGGGGTTGGTGTTGTGGTTTGACCTGGGTGAAGCAATCTATTGATGCTTGCCCAGAACTTTTGTGGATTATTCTGGTATTTTTGTTGCATTTCTGTATAAAAATGTTTTTTATCGGAGATTAAAGCTTTTTTGTGACATTTCTGAGCTGTCTAAATGTCAGATGATCTGAGCCATATTTGGTGGATCTCCATGTGTTCCAGGCTTTGTTTCTGAGTAACATTTTCTGTCTGGTGCCTGTGGAGAGCCAAGGGGCTTGCTTAGACCTAATTCTTAGAGTTAGTTTTGGAGCGTGCTGGTCGAGGATGGTTAAGAATTTAGTGTTAAAGTATTCAACAGCCTCTTCAAGTGGGAGGCTTTTTAAGGGGGACCAATTGCATGCACCTAGTTCATTTTGGAATAGTTCAGGGTTGAAGTGTTTATTGGACCTTATTGTTTTATATGTGGCTTTATGGGGAAAATGGGTTTTGTTGCCTGATTGAGTAGGTTAATGAGTGGTCACTGATATTATCTGGGAGAATTCCTACCTTATAAGTAAGGTGTTGTTTATTTATAAGAATCCAGTCTAATATACGTTCCTTTTTACTTGGTTTGTTAATTCTAGTTGGGGAGGAAATTAATTGAGAGAAACCCTGCATGTTGATGAGAGAAGTAGAATTTTCATTACTGATGGACTTCCAGTCAATATTGAAATCTCCTAGTATTACAGTTTCTTGTGGGAAGTTTGGTGATAGGGAGCTAAGAATATCCTCGAGTATACTGATATTATTCCCAGGGGGTAAGTAGATACATATGATGTAAATGGATTTAGTAGAGTTTAGCTGAAGTTTGGAAACAAGGATTTCAGCATTGCTCTCAGGTGGTGGTTTATACTCTAGGGAGGTAACTTGTAGGCTGGTTTTAAAGAGGATAGCTACTCCCCCACCCTTCTTATTTCTGTGGTCTAACCTTATTATACTGTATCCTGGTGGGGTAATTTCAATGTCCTGAGTATAGGGTTTTAGCCATGTCTCTGAAAGGCAAAGTATGTCAAAGGATTGCTCATCCAATAGAGCATGGAGGTGAGTAAGTTTGTTGTTAATACTATGTATATTGAGATGTGCAATATACAATGAGTTTGTGAGTTTGGAATTTGCAGGTGAGATAGGGTGACAGGGGTCAGGGTGATTAGTTATAACTTATTGGCTGGACCAGGATTTGGGTGGATGTCTCCATCTAGTAATGAATTGTTTTTTTGTCTAAACCAAGGATTATAAAAATTGCAGATAAGGTATAGAGCTTTCTTAGTTTGTAGACTATTGTACTTGATGTGAGACAGTCTGTGGCATTTTGCTGGTAGGTAGCTAGGAACAGAGATTATGTTTATGTGAATGAAGTTGGTGTTAAGTATTAGTGTAGTTTGTTTGAGAGAGCAGTGAGGTTTAAGGTATAGAGAATGTTCAAAGGATGTTAAGATGTAGGCAGTAACTAAAGAAGATAGAAGAGTAGTGATAAGTAACAGCTTGAATTGAGCTGTGATAGTAAATGAAGGCATGGTAAATATTTTAGCAGATATTTAAAGGTGTAGGTGAGGTAGTAAGGCACGATGAGTATGTGTCAAAGGTGTAGGTACTTGAAGTGGAGGGGAAGGTTTATTGGAAACAAGTAGAGGGGTGTGGTTTAATAGGCAGGAGGAGTGAGAACTATTGATTGGCTGTGGTAGGAGGAAGGGTGTGGTGTATTAGCATAACTTTACGACCCCTGGGGGTGGGTGAGAATTGGGGGGAGGGTAGGGGAGTGGAGTGAGCCCACAGGGCGAACGGAGCGGGAAGAGCCAAATCTAAGAGTGGGGATAGGAACAATCAGAAAATGCAGGGAATATGCATTGGGTGGAGAAAGCACATAGGGAGTAGAAGAAATGACAGAAAATGCAGAGAGCAGTTGTAAGTGAGTAGGGAAGCAGGAGATATAGGAAAAAATCAGCACTAGTGAGAGTAGGAAAGATGCTGTACCAAAGGAGAGAATTAATAATAGGTAAAGGCTGCCATCTAGTGGCAAGCGGCAGTATAACATTTCTAGGCAATGGTAGATCCTGGAGCCAGAGTGGAGAACTAAAAGAGAGGCTAGTAATACATGGAGAAGGCTGAAACAGGCCAGAAAGTAGAGTCAGACTTTGGGAGGGATTGGATGCTGCAACATTAGATACAGAGTGAACCCTCTCCACCTAGTAGGAGTATGCAAAAGGCTTCTGCACTAGCAGTTTATCAGCATTTTACACATACTTTCAGTAGTCCTTTAGTCTGTAAATGTTTTCTGTGGTTCACTGTGGTCCTTCTTCACTATCTGTGGACTTTGGAGTGCTTTATAGCTGTGATTCTGTTGGGTTCCTAGTATTCTACCATTATTATGTTGTTTATCTTTTTTTTACCATTACTGGAACTCCTCTTGCAATTAATATAAGTACTCTTCTTTTCTTATGTCCCACTTATTCCACTGAATAACTATCCTGTAAAACTTTCTTTATCAAATTCACATGTTCAGTTCTTTCCAAGCATGTCTCCTGTAACATAGCTGTTAGCCATCTACGTTTTTTAATATAATTCACTACTCTTTCTTGTATTTATCTGTGAGACCATTGACATTTGAGGACATTACAGTATGCATCATTGTATTAAAATTTTATTATCCCCACCTTTTATGTATAACAGCTTTTTTATTAAATGTCTAGTTCCAGCATTTGTGTTACATGCATACATTGTTTGCCAGGTAGATCTCTTATACAGTTGTTTCTTTTCATATCCATCTGAGCCTATGTCACATCTTACAAAACTTTTTGTTTTATTGAAAGCCCTCAAAAAATACACACTCATAATACCCCCTAAAATAAACTTAATAATAACACACAAAGCTATGTATATCTTCAAATATTGAAGTTTTAGCATCCTAACAGGAATAAATGTTCCAGATTGACACCCACACTCATAGACTTGAGTTAACCTAAAAGAAAGGTTATCCATGCTAAGATGCATGGTGCACCCTGTGCTTCAGCTAAGTTCTTTCTGGTTTTGTCTTATCTTTACACCTCTCCCAGCTGAATAAACAGTTGAATTCTTTCAAAAAATATTATCTTCTAGGCATTTCTCTTATCAAATTGTCTCCTGGAGACACGAGGACCAGCTACAAAATTGCTATTAAGCATGCATTTATTTGTTAAAAAAAAAGACTTATATTATTCTATATTCTTTGTTTTTACTTGATTTCTCTTAAACCGTGTTACCGATCAAGCTAAGGCCCTTAATCCAGTCATTCCCCTATGCAAGAATTAGAAAAAGCACACTAATTTTTCTTTTGTCTCTCACTTTTAACTGTTGTTCTTTTTTTACATTGCAGTGCCTATATTTCTTAAAACTGAATAAAGAGAAAGAGAGAAGAAGAGAGAAAGAAATAAAAGAAAAAAACAGGAGCATCTCTTTACATTAGTATCCCCACCACACCTAAAAATAACTGAGAAAACGTATTTTATAGCATGCAAAGAAAATAATGCACTATAAAAATAGAACCATTAAGACAAAAATGTTTTACTTGCAGTTTACTTTCTCCCACCTCTTCCCTTCTCCTAAGTATTTTTCTGAACATTAATGATATGAAGTAGGGCATATGCTTTAGAGTCCCCTACAAGTCTAACATAGTCCAAAAGAGTCCAATATTTCCAGATTTTCTTGTTTTGTCATGTTTCACAAATATAATTATTACTTTGTTATCCCACATTTGCTAATTTCCAAGTTGCTGCTTTTATTCCTGTTCATCTCCCATATCCTGCCTCTGTTCCATTTCCAATGTATTCTTGATTCTTCTAGTTGACTCTTGTGCTTTTTCCTTCTCTCAAGTCTTTTCCTTTGAAGCATTGGAAAAAGTTTCACTGCCACAGTCTCTCTGTGGTCTTTATTACCAGAAGAACAAAAAGCAGAATCTCCTTCTATTTCACAACTCACTTTTTGTTGGATAAACTTTTATATTTCCTCCTTAGCATATACTTAATCAAAAATGATTTTGTCCCTTCAGGGAAGAAAATTTTGAAGATAACTGGGTACAGCAGTTTAAATATCATGCCTGCTTCTCTACATTCCCTGAATGGTGAAATAAATTTACTCCTCTTCTGCTTGGTGTATAATGAGTAAGCATTCTCCACAAACACTCTGCTGCCTCCCACTTTTAGTACTTTTTCCTTCTGCCACAGTTTTATGAGAATCAATTTCTTCTGCTGGTATGATTGCATATTTACTATTAAAGCTCTAGGTTGCTTTCTCATAGCCAGGTTTGGAGCATGCACACAAAGTGCCTTTCAATTAACAACTCCTACTTATTTGTGCCTTCATCAAATTAATACAGTCTGTTCCATCCAGTTTCTCTGGTACAGCAGAAATCTCAGGTTTTCCCTATGTACTCCATCCTCTAATTTTAGTATATTTTGAAACATCTCTTCTTGAGCAGTTTTATATTCAGCCATCCTTTTATTCATTTCGACTTCTGATATTTTGCAGTTTTAGCACCTCATCTGAATATCAGTTTAAAGTTTCTTCCATTTTTCCAGCATCTCCCCCTTTCTATACTGCTGTTGATATCCTGAATTATGTATTTGCCTTTCCTTGTGATTATATTGAAAAAGTGCATTTTTCCTCCCATAGTTTGTTATACTGATTTACTTGATCTGAGTTCATTATCTAGCTAGCCAAGCTTAGTGTATTTTACACTCTAACAAGCACTTGCTTTTACATTAGGAGGTCAGTGGATTATCCATGTAGTGCATTGGGAGATAGCCTGGACTTTTTTATGTTGGGGAAACATTTGAGATTTTTGCATGTAGTTTTATTTTCTGAAAGGCCTATTAATCAGATTATCTTTTTGGTGCCTTTATAAACTGTGCACAGTTGAGTGGCTCTTGGCTCATTTAGACAAAGCAAAGTACTTTTATTGAATAATCACACTTTTATAAGCTGTTTAAAGTACAATGCTGTAACCATATCTTTAATTTGTTTGTGGTAACATTTCATATCTTTTAAGTTTGTTTGTGGTAGCATTTCAGTCCAGACACTCTTTTACTGTGTTTTTAGAATAGGAGGACTGGGATTATTCATCTAGTGACAGTAGGTAATTACCTGGTCTATCTGAGCTGGGAAATGCACTAAAGGGCTCTAAGTATTTGTGCACTTCTCTTATATACTGTGACTGTACTTCAGCAGTTTAAAAAAAGCTGTACTGTCTGCTGCTGCTTTGCACTGTATTACATTGCGTCTGTTAGTTGTAGGCCTTTTGTAGTTAGTTTGCACGGTCTTGTTACACTTGGGCTCCAAACTAGCTATTCTACATTAAAAATGTGTTTTTCTGCATACCTGTGGCAGAAGTGTGCTGATCTAACCTGTCTGATTTGGGGATTGCTGGTGAAAGGCTTATTGTGTGCTTTCCGAATTGGTAGTTAGCTTAAAACTTGTTTCTCTTTACTCATATTTAAGCCTCAAGTTTCTACAGTGATGCTCTTCACTCAGCTGTGGTTAGCAGTGCCTGTATAGATGCAAATGCCTAGAAGCTCAGTTTTTCCCTAAGCAGCTGTCAGTGAAACCCTTCCAAGCTTCTCTAATGCTCTAGAAACAACTCAGTTGAGCACTGAGCAGCTTTCTTTATTGATCAACCTTAGTTTACACAAAGTATAGGCCCCTCTTGTAGTCTCGGCACTACCAGCACAGTCCTGTCAAATTAACCCAGTCTCTTCCCTAATAAAACATACAGTAAGAACTTGCTATCATGGATGGGCAGTTTACCATCATCTCTCTGGCTAACCTGATAGACATGGACATCCTGAGGCAATGTTGCAATTGCCTCATGCATACTGACAACCACTTACTCCTGAAACAAACAAATACTTTATGTGAGAGGTGTAGTTAGACTATGAAATTGGAGGCAAGACTCTCACATAAGGACAAACTGAATGCCAAACAGTTTGCCAGCACACACACACACACACACACACACACACACACACACACACACACACACACACACACACACACACACACACACACACCAGTGTCTCAACAAATAAAGCTCATAAGGCATAACACCACAAAACCTAATGTACTGGTCATCAATCCATTATGAGACACACATACATTCCTCTCACCAGGTTGGATAAGGAGCAGGTTACTGTGAGAAGGATCCATCAAGTCACTTAAGCACTTACATTACTCAACCACAAGTACCGGTATGACTCTGTCATAGTCCATTTGGGAGTGAATGACTTGAGATGTACCTCACTGGACTATATGAAGAGAGACGTGACTGAGCCCTCAGATTATGTGTCACAGGCAGGTATAATCCTAGCCTTAAGCATCATTCTACCTTCTCCAAGGATGATGCCACAATACAAACAAAAAATGATTGATTTTAACAACTGGCTTAGCTTCTGGAGTCATTCCAAGGGGATCTAACATCTATCAGCCTGCGAAGACATGGTTGACAGGCCACACTGATTTGCTAGAGATGGTCTACATCTGTCTACTCTAGGCTTTTGGATATGGGCAAAGACATTAGCCACCCCTATTTTGCCTCTTTTAGGCAGTGTCAAAATAACCAACCTCCCAACATCATAAAATCCTCTCTAGATAAACTCAAGGTACTGCTGCTTAATGGTAGGAGTCTAAACAAGAAAATGCACTCCCTGGAAGTATTCCACACTTTGGAAGATGCTGACAACTCTGCAGTCACTGAGACATGCTTCAAAGGTGCAGAAACCATCTCAGCCATGCTGGGCTACAATGACTTCCATACGTTCAGACCACAAACTGAGCATTAAAGCACCAAAGGAGGAGGTGAACCCATCTTCATTAAGGATGAGTACACCTCAAGACTGGTCAGACAGTATGACTCTCTCGAGCTACTCCATGTCCAATTAACTATAGGCAAAGCCCCCTACCACACCACAGCTTCCTATAGATCCCCATATAAAAACAGGAACTTACTGGAGTCACTTGCCATACAGACCAACACCTTACTCATGGGTAATTTAATTATCCTACCTTTGACTGGGAAACATACACAACCACAAACATGCTGGCTCAGAAGTTCTTGGACTTTGACACGGCAAATGTACACCCACAAGAGGCTCAAATGTCCTAGACCTACTACTCACTAACATGGGAGAGCATTGTACCCCCCCCATGTAATGGCCTCCCTGGTAACATCGGACCATAAATCAGAAGTTTCAAGGCTCCTTTGAACTCAGATAACATGGGCTCATATGCAGAGGTATATACCAAATCCCTGTATAATCATTTAATCAGTTGTATAGGATCAGCTGTACCTGACCGGTTTAAAACCAGGTCTTGCTGAAAAAACAAGCCAACCTGGTGGACCCCTAGTTTAAACAGGCTATAAAACAAGAGAAAGAAACTAATGTCCAAGAAAAAGTGGGAACTGGCTCAGCAGAAGAAGAAATACCTCTCTAGCTTAAAGAAACAAATTAGAGATCTTGTCAAGTCCTCCAAAACTAATTACAAAGCAAAAATAGCCTCCCTAGCTAAAGATAATCACAAGACATTCTTTAACTACATCCAGAATCTAAAAGGGAATACCCTATTATGTGCTGAACTGGTTGTGGATGGCACCATTTATACTCAAGCAGAATGTAATAGCCAATCTGCTAGCTGACAGAGATGAAGCAAACTTCACCCCCTGTTAGGGTTACCACCAGTCCCTCTTTGCAAGGGACAGTCCCACTTTGGGCAGTTTTGTCCTGTGAAAAAATCTAAAAAATGGCAAATGTCCTGAGATTTTAAGACAGAAAATATTTACTAAGTTTTCTTTAATAGTTGCATAAAACAGTTATTTTGTATCTGAAACACCTAAATATTATATGAAATAGCATAAGCAACTCATATGCTACAGGAATAAGCTTTTATTTGGACAAAAACAGTGAAGTTCTGTCCTTTGGACTCCCTCTGGCTATGTCTGTCCTGCAAAATTGCACGTTTCTACAAAAAAAGTCCCACTTTGGGCATTTGAAAAAGTGGCAAGCCTACCCCCTGTTCCCTTCAGCCATCCCCCAAAGTATACATGCCATCATTCCTCAGCCTATTATCTCAAGAAAGAAGATCAGCTCGGCACTCTGCAATGCCAAAAACATGGCATCAATGGGATGAGACAACATCCCAAGTTGCCTTTTATATAAATTAAAACATGACCTAGCAGACCCACTTGGATCCCTATTTAACCACAGCCTGCAAATTTGCTATGTTCTGGCAGAATGGAGGACAGTAACAGAAATTCCTTTACACAAAGGGGGACCATCAACCAACCCTGGGAATTATAGGCCTATAAGCTTGAGTAGCCTTATCTGCAAGGCTATGGAAAAATCATTATGGACCTTATTAACAAGGACAGAGGTAATCTCCAAACTCTGGACCCAACCCAGTTCAGATTTGTTAAAGATAGATCATGCCTGTTAAACATGGTTGACTTCTTTGAGAAAGTCACCAAGGTGCTGAAAAAGGGAAAGAGAGTGCATACTACCCATGTTGACTTAGCCAAGGCATTTGACACAATGCTCGACTCAGGTGTTATACAGAAACTCTCCCAATTGGGAATTAACCCCTACATTACCTGATGGATAGCCAACTGGCTCACTGACAGGATGCATACTGTAAAAGTGGGTGATTTCACCTCTAGCAAAAGACCAGTCACCAGTAGCATACCACAGAGTTATGTACTAGGCCCCTTACTGTTTGAAATTTATTTCTCAGAAGTCCAGGTAAACGTGGATGGCCTGTGGCTGATCACTGACAACTGCAAATTGGGAACAATCATTGAGACCCCAATGATGTTAATATACTACAGAGAGGGTTAACACAGATACATGATTGGTGCCAAAGCCACAGATTAAAGCTAAATGCAAAACCTGCATTATTATTCACTTTGGGAAGGCTGACATCCCTGCTAATTACATTACAGACAGCACCACCGTAAGTGCAGATCCAGTGATACTCAGGTTGGTAGCAACCTGAACTTTGACTACCACATATCCACAGTAAGAAAATCCTTCTATGTGGACATCTTATAAGTAAAGGCATTGCATCTAAATCTAAGGATGTTATAATTCCATTATACTCAGCCATCATCAGACCAATAATTTAATGCAATGCTCCCTTTTGCATGTACCTCACCAGACACCTGCAACAACTGGAGAGACCACAAAGGTTTCTCACCAAGAAATTATGGGTTACACAAGACAAGTCATACATGGAAAGATTGAAAGCCCTGTCACTGTATTTTCTCTCCTACAGGCTGCTAAGAGGTGATCTGTGCCTGGCTTACAAGGCAGTCCCTGACCCGGCCCTGAGAGAAATGATACACATTCTTAAAACAAACTGCATGAGGGTCACTCACTCCAAGGATTTTAATCTAGTCTCTGACATAAGTAGGTCATGCTGGAGAGATAAATGCATCTCCCAGAGACTGCAACTTCTCTGGAACAAGCTTCCAATTCATGGGAAGTAGAGCACCTCCATGACCCTCCTGAAACTCAACCTAGATCAATGGATGGGTGACCGCAAATTCACTCCTGGGGTGGTGCCCATGTCATTCCTGGACAGAGGAAGTCATTATTAACTACCATAGACCCTTACCACTGTGAACATCTCTCAGCTAACCACCAACAACTGGGGCAATTCGAGATAAATATGGCTAGGTTTGTAAAGGCTCTAGGGCAATTAGCCTAGTAACCTTCTATGAACAAGTGAAAGGAATAACACAGGCTGTCAACAAGCATTTGGATATACGTCAAGCTATGCTGCACAAAAATGAAGTACTAAAATCAAAAGTGGCAGCAAATGAAGCATGATTAATCTACTCAGAGATATGGTAGTTGACCAAGTAGATAGAGCATGAAGGCAAAATCTCTGTACAACAGGTCTACCTGAAGGAATAGCGAGGAAAGGCCTGCTTAACTTTTATGAGGTCTAAACTGTCCAAATGGACTGACATAGCCCAAGAAGAGATTCTTTTAGAACCGACCCACTGCACGGCATAGATGCTGCAAAAGGGGTACAATAGATATCCATTCCAGATGCTGGTAAGATATAACACTTATTACTTGAAAGAGCAAATATTAGCTTGATTTTGGAAACCTGGAGTTAAAATAACATGTGAGGGAAGAAAGATTTATATTGAGCAGGACTACTCCACTCCTACCAGGAAGAGGCGAGCAGAATTTTATCCTGTTCAGAGTAAGTGCCGACAGAATGGACTGAGGCTCAAACTGCTCTGTCCTACCGTACTGAAAGTTTTCTTCCATTATTGCCCAAGATTGTTTGATCCTCCACAAGAAGTTATGAAGGCAATAGCACACGTTTATATGGGAAAGACACCCAGAAGGGAGTAGTGGAGGAAAGCATACCAGCAACCACCCAGCAGCCCATACAAACTACAAACATTAGGCCACAGGGGAAGATGTTCCTGTTATTTAAAAGATATTTGGCCATTAAATCAAAAGCTGAAACAATGCAAGAACAGCACCAAAGGAAAGTAGAAAAGACCACTGGCAAGCAAACTTGATAATAGCTGGCAACTATAACTAAGGGTAGTACATTTTCTTAATTGTTTGAAAGTTCACCTAAATATGGTTATTGGCATTACGGCTTGGAAATATAGTCACACAGCAGACAGCAAGTAATTAAAACAACTCTGTAAAATTAGACTGATGAATTCATTTTGGTGGTAGAATGAACATTAATTTAAATTAGATTGTTTATGCAATATGTGCATGTTACTTGCTATGATCTGGAATAGGCTAAAGATGTCAAACCACAAGCTGAGGGTGAATGCATGACTTGAGCAGATTCGGCCCATGGCTAATGGAAAAGTGGTAGATGCCTGGTTAATAATCAGAAGGGCTGGAATATGGAAACAAAGATATTAAGGCATTGTAGGAGTGAACTAACTCCAAGAAATTTACTGCGCAACTGAACTACACAAGTGTTTTATGACAAAACTGATCTTGGAAACAAGTAAACTGATATAAATGCACTGGCAATGTTTGTAGCTGACTTCAAAAGATGGGAAAGTCTCAGGGTGTGTGATCAATCATCTTGATATCTGAGCATTTGAGAGTGCATTTGACAAGTAGCTGATGGAGAACGTCCAAAAATGGTCTTACTGGCAGTTTATGCTTACCACCTGGAAACCATGCTTTATAGAGAGTGAATGCTTCTACCTTGCTCCTACATTGGAAGAGCAAGACTGTGATGACTTTGTATATAGTTAATACAGCTTACAGTTTTTAACTGCACAAAGAAACATTGGTTTACATTAATACAATGGCTCTACACTGGTGGGGTTAAAAGAGTACAAATGAATGTTTTAACTTAAAGGCTGACTTTGTGCAATAAATAATATGGAAAGAGTAAAGTTACAATATAATAAAATGAAAGACTATAGTAAAATGAGGAAAGAACTTAGAATAATTCAGGTATTCCACAAACTGAGGATTGGGGCAAGGAAGGGGGAATCGTTTACTTTGAAATAACATGTCTAGAAGAGACAAAGCAGGGATTAAAAGAGATTAAGGAAGTAAAGCAGCTGATGAAATAGTGGTTCTTGGCATGCAAACAGTTTGACCAATCATATCAAGAAAGCAGAGGTCCTGAATGAAATCAAAAGAGAAGGGGCAGATTTGGTTGCATTACAAGAAATGCCCTTGGGGAAACAGAACATAAACTGTCGTGAAGAGGTTTTGAGATAACGGGAGGTACTAGCCGTGAAGGAGAAGAGGAGTATTGTTACCGAAACGAAAACATTTAGCAATGAACATGAGAGGAAGTTTGAGAGATAATCTAGGCAGATACTGAGCAGTAAAAGGGGACTTACACAGTTGCAGAGTTACCCCATCAGCTATATATTTACCACCTCACACCACACTTTGCCATGCAAACATATTCTCCTTGAGATACTCCATGAGGCTAATAGCAATAGAATGGAACATGATATTTCTTGAAAAGAAGTGGTGGGAACAGAAAGACAAAAGTAACTAAAATAAAAAGGATATGTGAAGGACTTGATAAATATTTTAGACACCCCATAGTTTAGTAATAAGGAGAATTACAGTTATTATTCCCCAGGGTACCAGCATTGGTTGCAAATAGATAAAATAATGGTAACCAAAGAACACAAATAGATATTTACTAGTATAAAGGTAAGTCCAACAGAATATCTGATCATTCATATATAACAACAATCATGCTGGACAGAGGCAGTATCACTGCTGGACAGAGGCAGTATCACTGCTGGACAGAGGCACAGCAAACTAATGGGTATAGTATTCTCATCCTAAGGGGTGGTGAAAGCCACACACACTCTGGCTAGGCTTTTAAATGCCCTAGGGCAGATAGCCTAGTATGAAGTATGAACCTATAAGTTTATGTCAAGAATCCATAGGTCAGAAAAAAACCCTCTGCAAGTAGGACCAGGTGCAAGGCAGGAACTGATACAAATAGACAAAAAATGCCAGCACCAATTGCAGTAAAAAGCACCAAATAAACTAATAAATTAAATACATAAGTATTTTATTGAAAAATAGTATACATCCCAGACCGGTTTCAGCCAACAAGCTTTCCTCAGTGGGAATGAAAGTAGTTAAGTAGTACTTTCATTCCCACTGAGGAAAGCCTGTTGGCTGAAACCGGCCTGGGATGTATATTATTTTTCAAAAAAATACTTATGAATTTAATTTATTAGTTTATTTGGTGCTTTTTACTGCAATTGGTGCTGGCGTTTTTTGTCTATAAGAATCCATAGGTCCAAAACACTGATGTTTCTCAACACATTAATTAAATGCAGAAAGATTTGGAAACTAGATAAAATAAATGTTACTACAAAAATTGACCACATCAGTTGCAGATCCAAAAACATGGGATGATTTTAAATTAGGTTTGAAGATGGGACTATAACAAATTTTCACTGTCAGAGCACAAAATAAGAGTAGAGAAAGAAAGTTCACACTAGAAAAGTTAAAACTATTTCAGGGAAAAAAACAAAAACTACAGAAAATGAGAGGTTAGAAATAGCAAAACTAAAAGAACTCCAAAGCCAAGAAGATGAAAGAATGCTATTTCAGCAGACAGCAGTTAAGGAACTATGGCAAAATAAAGTTAATAATCAGATGGGCCAGATAAAAATGAGCAGTCAGGCCACTTAACTAGTAAGACAAATGAAATGTTGGAGATATTAAAAAGTATTAGGGGAAAGTATATACTACAGAACTGGATAGCGTGCTAATGTTAGAACAAATAAATCAAATGAGCTAAAATACTTTCTTATTAATTTTAACAGAACAACAAATAATACTGACTGAAGAAGAATTAAACACAGTGCTAGAAATCAGTTCCAAGGGGAAATAGCCTGGTAAAGATGGGATTCCCGAAGACGTATGGACATTAGCAAAAGAAAAAGTACTAGCAGTGTGGACTACATTGATGAATGCAACTGTTGCTACAAAAAAAATACTAGCATCATGCTAAGAATGATATATATATATATATATATATATATATATATATATATATATATATATATATATATGGGTTCCCTACATTAGACCGAAAGCTCGGAAGATCGACAAGCACATCACTGATGCCAGAAGACCAACGGAGCAGATAACCGACAACTCGGAATCCAGACAGCGAAAACACCGACATGGGAAATGTGTGAGCGTGACTCTGTAAGTGTGCGATAGTGAGGGATTTAGGGTTAGGGTGTGTGTAAGGTGTGTGTGCAATAGTGAGGGATTTAGGGTTAGGGTGCGTGCAAGATAAGTGTGCAATAGTGAGGGATTTAGGGTTAGGGTGCGGGTAAGGTGTGTGTGCGATAGTGAGGGATTTGGGGTTAGGATGCATGTAAGGTAAGTGTGCGATAGTGAGGGACTTGAGGGTTAGGGGCAGATTAAGTGAGTTAGGGTTAGGGTGCGGGTAAGGTAAGTGTGCAATAGTGAGGGACTTGAGGGTTAGGGGTGGATTAAGTGAGTTAGGGTTAGGGTGCGGGTAAGGTAAGTGTGCGATAGTGACGGACTTTAGGGTTAGGGTTTGGGTTAAGGTTAGTGCATAGATAGTTGTGTGTAAGGTGTAGTGAAGGTTTTTAGGTTGTTGGTGTGCTTGTGTTGTGTGTGTGTTGTGTGGAACAGCAAACTTTTTGTTTTGTTAACTGCCGGGATTGTGGTTTTTTGCGATTTTGTTCTTGTGGTGTCGGTGTTGTGTACTTTCGGTTTACTGTAGTAGACCTATATGTATATATATATATATATATATATATATATATATATATATATATATAACAATATACAAAGAGGGTAGGTAGCATTTGACCTCTTTCTATTTACCATTTACAATTCCTAACCATGATTACAAAGTTTTTATTACTATACTAGCATTGTGATTAAACACAGTCATGCTTTAATTAATCTATACATATCAATGTGGCTTTAAGGGGGAAGAGCACCTTTGATAATACACTGCAAACCTTAATGCCATTACATGAAGCCTGTTAAAGAAGAATACCAGCAAAGGTGGTGAACTCAGATGCAAAGAAAACTTTCAATCGGGTAGAGTGGCCCATTCTTCTTGAAGTATTGTTAAAGGCTGGAATTCGACATTCACTGATATCCTTATAGAAAGTAATTTACAAGGACTCCACAGCAAGAATGAGGACTATGACTAGGTCGGCAGATCCCTTTATTATAATTAGAGGTACCAGGCAGGAATGCCAGCTTTTTCCATTGTTATTGGCAACATATGTAGGATCTGTTGCAACATATGTAGGACCTGTAGCCCAAGGTATTAGAAACTTGGTAATAGAAGGATTTGCATGGACTAATTTAAAATCTCTAATTAACCTTATATGCAGACAATATTCTATTAACATTAATTAACCCTATCAGAAGACTGGCTATTCTGATAAGAAAATTAAATCAATTTTATAGGTTCACCAGCTATAAAATTAATATAGATAAGACAAGAATGATTGTTTTTAATTAAGAGATGCAGGAACAATACGGTGTACCTACCCACAAATTAGAACACATGACAAAATCAAACACTTCGGAATATGGTTAATGAATAGCTATAAAGACTCAGATGTATGAACATATGCAGAATTTTATAATTCTACCAAAGAAAAACTGAATCAGTGGAAGGCCTTACATTTAGACTTCATCCATCAGTGACAAGCAATAAAGTGGAAAGTACACCCTCATATACTGTATCTTAGGCAAGCCTTCAAGTAAGAATCCCAAAAAGCAGAATTGACTAAACTGTATAATTGGATAAGGGACTTTGTTTCGTGGGACTTCCAAGACTTCCAAGATGGCTTCACACTAAGAAATAGATTGTTTCTAGCTCTCCCAGCATGAAAACAGAAACTCAGCAGAGAAGGCCAGTAGACTTGTGTTTATGGGTACATTTCAGTAATTGGCTAGTAAGTGCACTGTCTGGATGCCAGAAATAAAGAAACACAGAAGACCTAGAAAAAACAGCTACAAAAAGTGAGGAAGAAACACTGACTGGGAAAAATTCTGCAGGTGCTCAGGAAAAAGCAATGCAACTTCCAATAACCTACAGGAAGATATAAGACAACTGCATACAGACCTGGTTAAAATAAACAAAACATTGATGGAGTATATCAGCACAAACAACAAAAGGCTGGAAAAAAATGGAAGAAGCTTAAAACAGATATTCAGATGAGATGATAAAGATGCAAAAATCAGAGGTTGAAATGAAGAAAAGGCTGGCTGAGTATGAAACTGCTTAGGAAGATATATTTCAAAAATAATTGAATTAGAGGACACAGCATGTAGGGAAAACTTGAGATGTTCAGCTATACCGGAGAAGCTGGAAAGAACAGACTGCATTAATTTTATGAAAGCACAAATAAGCAACTAGACTGGTATTCCACAGCATGAGTGGTTAGCTAAAAGGGCACATCATGTGAATGCTAGCTATAAGAAAGCAACCTAGACCTTTAATAGTAAAGATGCAATCCCACCAGCAGAAGGAGTTGATTCTGACAAAACTGTGGCAGAAGAACAAAATACTAAATGTGGGAGACAGCAGTGTGTATAGAGAATGATTACTCATTGTATGGCAGGCAAAAGAGAAGTACTATTCAGAGAATGTGAAGACGCAGGTGTGAGATTCAAACTGCTGCATCCAGCTGTCTCATTTTTTGATGAAGTGCATGCTAAGAAGGAAATACAAATGTTTGTCCAACAAAAAGTGAGCTGTGAAACAAAAGGAGATTCTGATTCTTGTTCTTCTGGTGATGAAGACCACAGAGAGACTATACCGGTAAAACCTTTTCCAGTATTTTAATGGAAAATGTTGGAGAGAAGGAAGAGAGCACGAGAGTTGACTAGAATCAAGAGCACATTGGAAATGAAGCAGAGACAGGATTTGGGCAATGGAGAAGAACAGTAATAAAGCCAGCAACGTAATGTGGGATTACAATGCAATAACTGTATTTGTGAAATATGACAGAACAAAAAAATCTAGAAATATTGCACTTTTTCAAAATTTGTTGGATTTGTGGGGCATTCTAAAGTCTATGCCTTACTTCATGCCATTAATGTTCAGAAAAGTGCTTTGGAGAGGGGAAAAAGCTAACTGTAAGTAAAGAAAACACTTTATTTTCTTAACAGTATTATATTTGTGATGCATGGCTTTCTCTGCATGCTATTTTTAAGTATAATGGGGATTGTAAACAGGTGGTGTTGTTTTTCTTTTTCTCCCCTCTTCTCTCTTTCTTCTTGTGCAGTTTTGAGAAATATAGGTAATGCAATGATAAAAAAGGAGCCTCGTTAAAAAGACATGACAAAGTTAACATTAATTTGCCTTTTTTCATTCTTGCACGGGGAAATGACTGGAATAATGACCTTAGATTGATTAGTTTTAGCAGAGATCAAGTAAATGAAAAAGGGTATTGAATATTTTGAGGCTTTTTTTCTAGCAAATGTATGTATACTAAGTAGCAATTCTGCAGCTGGTCTTCATGTCTCCATAGAGACAATCTGATAAAGAGAAACTGGAGCAGTCTGGTGGAAGGGGATTGGCTGAGGGAAAAGAAAAAAAAGAGAAACTGGTTAGGGCATAATGTTATCTGAAAGCAATGAGGGGTTTTCCCAGCTGTGAAAACTTTAAAGATAATACAAAACCAATTAGACTTGAAGTAAAGCATTCTCAGTTACTTGAAATGCAATGGGGATACTAATATAAATGGGTGATTTTTTTTTCTCCCTTCTTTTTTTTCTTTGTTCAGTTTTAAGAACTGTAGGCATTGCAATGAAAAAAAGAGTAAGATTGGGGGGAGTGAAGAAGGGTCTGGTTAAGAGAGTATGACAAAAAGAAAAATCAGTGTGCTTTTTCCCATGCTTACATAGGGAAATGACTGGGTAAGACCCTAGGCATTATCCAGTAGCAAGTTTATTACAAAGCATATCAATGAAATGAATATGGAATATTATAAGGCTTTTTTCAGGTAAACAAGGTACCCTTAGCAGTTTTGTGTCTGGTTTACATGTCACTAGAAGACAATTTGATAAGGAGAAATAGCTTGGAGAAAGTGTTTACTGAAAGCATTAAAGTGTTTTCTCAGCTGGGGAGAGCTATAAAGCTAAACAAAATCAAACAGCACTTACTAATAGCACAGGCTGTATCATGCATCTTAGCATGACTAACCTTTCTTTTTGGTTAACTATAGCCTGTCTGTGTGTCTTTCAACTTAGAACATTTGTTCTTGTTAGGAAGCAAAAAATTGAATATGTACATAGTTTTGAGTGTTATTATTAAGTTAATAGGTTTTAAGGGGGTTGTGGGAGTTTTTGTTCTGTTTGAGGGATTTCAAAAAACAAGTTATGTAAGATGTGGCAAAGGTATAAATGGATATGACAAGAAACAACTGTATATAAGACCAATCTGCCAAACAGTCTATATGTGTGTGACATAACAGTTGGAACTAGATATTTAACAAAAAAGCAGTTATATATAAAAGACGGTAATAATAACTATATAAGAAAATTATGCTTTCTGTAATGTCTTTCAATCTGAATGGTCTATCATATAAATATAAAAAAGAAAGAGTAGTGAACTATATTAAAAAATATAGAGTGCAAATAGTTATGCTACAGGAGACACACCTGGAAAGAAATGAACATGTGAATTTGATAAAGAAAGGTTTTCAGGATGGTTATTCAGCAGAATATCTGAGGCAAAGGAAAAGTGGAGTACTTATATTAATTGCAAGCGGAGCTCCGATAGTGATGGAAGAGGGGAAAAAAAGATAATAATGGAAGATACATAGTACTAAAGGGCTACTGGCTAGGGAGAAGGATTACACTGACATGCATTTACATTCTACCTAAAACTGCTATAATGGAGCTTAAGAAAATTCTGGGAGAAATAATCAGCTTTCAGCAAGGAATATTACTTATAGGTAGAGACTGGAATTTGCTTTGCAATAGTGAAGATGTGTCTGGGGGGGCCAAGAAGGGAAAATATAACAAAGGAGGGTAGATTTTTGAAGAAATTTATGAAAATGTTTGACATGGAAGATGTGAATTCAGTACTAGGGGTTCGGAGGAATTTACATATTATTCACAGAGTTACAGAAACTGGGCTAGGCTATATCTCACAGGAACATGTGCATTTAATTCAAGGTCTTGAAACATACCCAATAACTATTTCAGATCATGTGCCAATAATAACTAAATAAAAATCCAAGGAGGTAATGAAATAAAAATGAGACACTTACGCCATCCCATCTATCGGTTGAAAAGAGAGGAATTTAAGGAATGGATTTTGGAATTAATTCAGGATCTACTAGAGAAGACAGAATTTTCTTCTGAAAATATAGCTAGAGAGTGGAATAAAATTAAAGTGGATTTTAAAGCTAGGGTGGCGATAATAGAAAGGGAGATATGATTAGGAACTAACAATAATTATTTAGAGGGACTGATAAATGTTAAAGTATTGCAAAATGGGGGGAATCTCTCAGAACAAGAAAAGGGATTACCTCAATAATATGCACAAGTTTAGAAAGATTGCTGTTAAGCAACTGTTTTTTGATAATAATTCTAGAGCACAAAAACTTTTAGCTCAACAACTCAGGCAACAGAAAGTGGAAAGGGCTGTCACCAAGCTTAGGGAGCCTATAACAAGGAAGATAACAACAGATCCTGTAGAAGTATTAGAACTATTGCAGAGATTTTATGAAAGTTTGTATAAAACAGAGAAATATGGAAATCAAGAAAAGGTACAAATGGAAATGCTTTTGAAATAATTAAATATGCCAAGGTTAGAGGTAGATGAGGCTCAATTACTAACGGGGTAGGAACAGATGAGATACAAATGGCTATGTATAACCAAGTTATGGGAAAGTCCCCAGGAATAGATGGTATTCCATGGAAGTTTGGAAGCTAGGAGGGAAAAAACTGATAAAGCTCTGGAAGGTTTTGCTTAACAGTATTTTAAGAGGAGGAGAAGTACCAACATCCTGGAAGAAGGCGGTGGTAATGGTAATACCTAAAGAGGGTAAATATCTATCGGATCCAGCTTCATACAGGCCCATTTTAATACTTAACCATAATTAAAAAGTGTTCATGTCTATAATGGCTAAAAGAATGGCAAAAGTGATACCAAAATTGATAGATATGGATCAGTGATGTTTTGTGGAGGGGAGGCAAATATTTGGCAATATTAACAGAACATTGATGATCCAGAGGGAAGCAGAATGTAAGAAAGTGCCACTTTAATTGGTGGGTCTTGATGCAGGGAAAGTATCTGACCGAGTAGACTGGGACTTCATGAGCAGGGCAATGGAAGTATTTGCTTTCCCTGATATAAAGTTGATTAGATGTATATATGAGAGATTGGAGGTAAAAATTAATGTGGATGGGTCCTCTCTGATAGTTTCTGCATGAGTAGAGGAACCAGGCAGGGCTGTCCACTTTCCCCATTTTGTTTACATTATATTTAGAACTATTGGCAAAGAAAATAAGGGACTCAGATATTCAAGGATATAATTGGCATGGTAGTCAGGAAAACCTGAGTCTATTTCTAGATGATATTATTTTATACATGACAAAACCAGAAAGGGGCATTACAGTGTTGTGGAAAATTTTAAGACAGTTTTAAATCTTCTCAGGATACAAATTAATGAAGCTGAAACAAAGGCAATTGTGAAAAATATCCACATTTATGGGGATATGATAAAATTAAGTATTTAGGAGTATGGATTAGAAATTACTGTTGTAGCAGCTGAGGATATGTGGGAAGAGACTAAACAGAAGATAATACAAATATTGAGAAACTGGAAGCTTTGTTATAAGGATATGGATACTAAGATACAAGCCATTAAAATGTTTTTAATCCCTTTAGTCTTATACACAGGTCAGGCATATTTTTATCAA
Source organism: Protopterus annectens (assembly GCF_019279795.1). NCBI lineage: Eukaryota > Metazoa > Chordata > Ceratodontiformes > Protopteridae > Protopterus > Protopterus annectens. Next base: position 826,878,742 of record NC_056744.1, read on the forward strand.
CCAGAGGAGAAGCTGTGGATAGCAACTAAAAAAGAGTTGAAGGATTCTTATCTGAGAAGGGAAGACAGCAAGGGTCAAGTGGGATAAGCTGTTGCTTCCCATAGAACAAGGCAGACTAGGATGGGTTCCTATCAGCTGACCGAAGATGCAGGTTAGCGAAAGTGACTTGGTCGAGCTGTAAACGCCGAAACGGCAAAATATTGAAGTGGCAAGTAGGTGAATTCTTTCCCTGGGAAAGAATTTGCTTGGCCGCTTCGGTAGTTTGCCATTTTTGGCACTGTAGTACAGTCTCGGAGTTGGCATATTTAAGTAGGGTTGGTGTGGGGGGCTTCGCCCCCCACTTACTATCATGTATTAAAGTGTTTTCTTTTTTTTTCTTTCTTTTTTTTTTTGTTGGAACAGCGATTTTTTTCCCTTGGAAAAAAATCGCTGTTCTGACAGTTCGGTTTTGTAAGCTTTCAATTATATGAGGTCGATTAACCTAACCTTTCGGTGATCTAATATAGACCCGACTAGGATTATTCAATTTGAGGGGGCATTTTAGAGCAACACAGTTAAGGCTCTTATACATAGCACAAGCAGAAAACTATAATTCAAAGTGGAAAGGAAGGATGAAGATACAGGGAGGAAGCTCAAGAAATAAGGAGAGATTGGGATTTTGGATGCAGACTCTTAAGGAGAACAACAAAAATCATACAGAGTATTATATTCATAAAGTAACAGGGAGTATTCTAAGAAGCAAACCAGCATGAGAATGGAGAAAAGAGATTTTGCTGATAGGAATGACTGTGGTTATGGATGTAGATAATAGGCAAGAGGGGGTTGGAATTTATTGGAGAAAACTGGCAAAGGAACCAAGGTATTGGGAGCTATTAACTTGAAATGGAAAGGTAAGAGAATGGGAAGAGGCCAAGAATTTATTTGGACTGCAGGTTAGAGATTGCCTTCTCTATCAAGGATTGAGATCAGAGTATAGGCAAAAAGAAAGAAATAGGGGGGTGCCTAAATGAAAGACCAGCACTGGTAGAGTTTTTAATAGACTCTAGAACAGAAGCTGCCATTAAAAAAGGAATAATTAGTAAAGCATATACAATATTGCATGATAATTATAAGAATCAATCAGAGGAGCTTAGAAAGGATTGGGAAGAGAGACTGGATAAGAAATTCACAAATAGACAATGGGGGATATATGTATATCTCCCAAAAATGCAATAAAGTCTAGAAGGTTTAGGATATTTGTATGGAAGTTTTTGCATAGGTATTTTTATACTCCAAGAAGACTCCAAAGAATTTTTCCTCAGGTGGATAGCAAATATTGGAGGTTTGATGGGCAAGAAAGGAGTGGCTGGGAACATATTTTTTGGGAGTGTAATGAAGTGGCAGACTTTAGGGATTCCCTGCAGACCACTCTGTCAGAGATGCTGGAAGAGTGGATTGGATTGACTGGAGAGATGATTTTTTTGAGCTATGATACAGAATCGGAATTGCCTAGACATAGTAAAGCCTTGCCAAGTCTAGTTATGGCTACTGCCAAAAAAGCAATTACTAGAAAATGGAAATCAAAGTGTAGACCAACTTTACTAGAAATAGTGAATATAGTAACAGAGATAAAACAACTGGAATTGGGATCTTTAGAAAAGGGAAGGAGCAAACTACATAGGAAAAAATGGGAATTGTGGGAACAATATATGCAGAGAAGGAATGCAGTTTAAGAGGCAGGATTCGAATGAGCCATATAATGCTTAACTGACAATGATTGGATAGATTATAAGTGATGTATAATGTTTGCAACTACAGATGTTTTAATTGTGTCTGTGATGTATTATGTTTGCAACTAAAGTGGTGTCATTCTGTTTGTTTTTCATTTATATAAAGGTAAGATTGGCTATGTCATGTGTGATAATTTAATAAAGATGTTAGTTGGGAAAAAAGGGACTTTGTTTGGCAGGGCTAGCACAAATTTTATGTATTTATTTTATTTTACATTTGTTAACCGGGAAAGTTCAATTAGACACAAGTCCCTTTTCAGTGGAGGCCCGGGGAGAAAAGCTCTAAGTAATTGAAAAGTCACAAACATTTACATAAAAAAGTCAAAACATTTATATTGAAAAGCACAGGAGTAAATACACTCTATGCAAGCAGTACTAAAAAGTAAACTTTTACATAAGTAATAAAAGTAGCAATGGCAATGTTCAAAATTATTGAGCAGTGTAAATATAGGTAACATAACAGCATGCAGATACAGTACACTAATTCCATTCAGATTACAAATAGTACAGTTACATTTCTGATGACAAATAGTAGAGTTCAATCATTAGTGAGTGATGTACATATATTGATATTCAGTTTTTGTAACCAAGAAAACAGAGACAGAAAATATATTATGAGTGTTTTGTGAGGAAAGTTGCTGTTCATCCAGGGGTGTTGCATGAGCATAGCCAAGATTTAAATAGATGTGCTTTAAGTATGGGGTGCTTTTTAAATGGGGTGGGTTAGTAGTATTATTTATGTCAGGAAGGAGTTTGTCCTAAGTGATTACCAAAAATCACTTGGTCAAAACTGACACTACTTAAAAGCAAAGGAGGCCAAAGAGCAAAAGTTACAGAGAAATATATTGCTGTATTTTGACTGCAGTTATACCCTAAATGCTAAAATACAAATAATAGAAGAAGATGGAAAGAGATGTTATTAGTAAACTGCACCTGGATAAAACAAGACCTTCTAGAAGTTCTCTGGATAGTAGTTTGGGAAAAGTTTTGCCCAACTTATTAGGGAAGCCGAGGAAAGATTTCAAGAAATTGTGCAACTGAGTCTTTGTAGTTACATATTAACCATATTCCTAAGTATTTAATTTTGTCTTGTATTCTAATTAGTGGAGGAAAGGCATCATGCCTGTAGGGACTCTGTAGGAGGACAGACAGGGCAGAACTTTAGATGGGAAATGACACCAGGAAAAGATGAAATTAAAATATTGGGAGCAAATAATTAAAAATGGGAAACTCTTCAGATGGGAAGATGCAAGTGTGAAATTGACACTGCCACAAAACCTGACGTGTTCTTATCATAATTTAGCATATCATGTTCATGGATACAGTTGCATTACCGCTAGTTATCAACTGGATAAGAAGGGTATAACAGAATAAGAAAATAAAAAAGGGACAGATATCATATTTATACCAAAACCTGAAAGATAAGGACAGGAAAGTCACAGAAATGGTAAGGAAAAAAATGGAATGATATTTTAAATATAGCATCGACAGAACAACAATGGGGTAAAATATACTTTCTGTGAAAGGCCTTAAGGTTGCATAAGTTCCGCATTTTTCTTGAAAATGTTTTCACAAATATATTTACACCCCTAGTTAAATTAGTGAGTATGCTCCCAACACAGTCAATGTGTAGCTGGCAATGTCAAAAAATACATAGGAGGCAGCTAAGGGAAGCCTTAGAGGAAATAGTAAAGCATACTACGAAGAGTAAAGCATATATAAAAGTTGAAAACTTTATGCTAGGTGACTGGCTGAACTCAGATTTGTCAGCCCAACAAAAGTAGTTATGAATGATTGTAACTTTAGCAGCCAAAAAAAATCAATACTGAAAAAATGGAAACAACCCCAGGGACCTAAGGAGCATTTTTTAATTAGATCAATAGAACTCAGAGAAGAAGAAGAGAAAGTTATAGCAGAGAAAAAGCAAAGATTTATTATTAAATGGTTACCATGGTATTCATACCTAGAAACAATCTGAGAGGGAACATACTAGATAGATAATCACTTACCTTATCTTGTTGAACTTTTGAATTCAGTTAGTCTGAAATAAAGTTTCCCAACTAGTGGAGTCAGAGCATCAACTATGTTTTATAATTGTAAATAGTTGCAACAAGCCCTTTATTAATTCAGGAAAGATTGTATTTATCAGTCAATTATATAAAGTTAAAATATAAAAATGTCTTAACAACTAAGATTTGATTAGTAGAGAGAGTTAATTTTATAATTATTCGTATGAATGTGAATATCAGTATAGGGATGATGTCTTAATTGTAAAAAGCAAAGGGAGAGTAGGAGAGAGGAAAACATTAATGGTGAATAAAGACTCAGCCACTGGTATATAAAGTGATGCACCATGCATGAGGATTGCATCAACTGTGATGTATAAGTCATGAGAATAAAATATTGTTTATAAAATAATGAACCTAACTGCAAACATAAAAAAAGTTTGGGATTTCAGTTGTGACACTGTATACTTAGTAGAAATGTAAGTTAAAGGTATAAGTGTGGTGGTGGAAAAAATGTTTTTTTGTGTTATTTACATCATGTTGAAGGTGTGACCAGGTGGTTTCATTCAGATGAAGCTTTAGCTTCATAAAGCACGGATGAAAGCTAATTAAGCCAAAACCAGTATGCTGTTATGGCAGAATAAAGTTATGTTTGCTTATAAGGAATTGTGCTATTTATTAACTATTTATTCACCATAGTGTGAGGAGTGCTGGCTGGTGTGTTGATAAACGTCCACACCCTGACATAAAAAACACACCAAAAAACAAGGGGATGGAGGAAGGGAGCAGCAGTGCTTTTTTAAACATCTACTGGTTTGGCAAGTTCAGCTTATACAACTGCACTATGTTATTTATATTGATCACTGCTGCAGTAGCCTTAGCTGTATACGCAGATTACCATAGCTAGCTATATTTGGGGAGTGGAAGGAGAAGAGTCCAGGAACTCCTGGTCCTAGCAAAGCATGATATAGACCTAGAGAAAGAATCCAGCTTATAGTGCTTTGTAAATGTTTGTATAGAGGATCAAGTAGCAGCTTCTATAATACGTCTAGAATCCAACCCTTTCCAAAAAGCCATAGAAGAAGCCACGTCCTTGTAGAGTGGGCCTTGACCCTGACAGGAATAGATTTGTCATGGTGAGTATAACAAAAGGTAATAGCCTTAGACAACCATTTGGAAATAGTCTGTTTTGACACTGGTTGTCCCTTTTTCGTACCTTCACAAGAAATGAACAATTGATCTGATGATCTGAAAGATTTGGTTCTGTCAAAACTCAAGATAGTACCTGAGTTATCTGTGGACATCCAAGGTATGGAGTATCCTTTCTTCCTCATTTTTAGGTTCAGGAAAGAAAACAAAGATGGAGAGTTTGACTTAAAGTAAACTCAAATACCACTTTCGGCATAAAAGAAGAATTAGTTCTCAAAGAAACTCTGTGTTTGTGGAAAATAAGGTGGGGATGACTCACCATAAGAGCTTGCAACTCAGGTAAACTTCATGCAGAGGTCAGAGCAATCAATAAAAGTGTTTTCCATGTTAATAACCTCAAGTTAGCCAGATTAGCTGGTTCAAATGGAGCAAGTGTTAGTTTCTCTAAAACAAAATTAAAATCCCAAGGAGGGGTCACCAGTTTACTTGGAGGCCTGTTATGCAAAACCCCTTTCAAAAAACATTTTGACATGCAACTGCCTTAAAAGAGGAGGATCCATGGGCGGACATGTCAAAATGTCTGATAAATGAACTTTGATAATGGAATAAGAAAGGCTATAGGATAGTGACTTACACAAATTTTGTAAAACCAGAGAACAACTTGCCTTGAACAGGTGCTGGTTATGTTGTTGGCACCAACTAGAAAAGCTTTTCCAGTTGCTAATATATGATTTTCTAGTAGCAGGTTTTCTTGCCTCCATTAGTACCTGATGCACATCCTCAGAAAAAGGTCTGTTAAAGGAATTAAGACCCTACCATCCAGGCAGTCAATTGAAGATGATCGATACTGGGGTATATCAAACACTCCTGTTCTTGTGTGAGTAGATCCATTCTGTGAGGAGTCTTGTGGTAATTGTCCCTGGCCATTTCCAAAAGAAAGGAGAACCACTACTGCCCGAGCCAGAATGGAATCATCACAATTATCTTGAACAGGGCAAGAATCTCCTTGATATTTATGTGCTTGCATCTGAACTTGGTGTCCCACATCTCCTGCACTTTTGCTTCTCCTGAAACTGTTCCCCAAGCAAAGTCTGAAGCTTCTGCAGTGACTGACTACTTTGACGCAGGGAGGGAGGAGGGGAGACCTGGATTTAAGGATATCTCCTGTCTCTACCAAGTGATTTGTCTTCTTATAAACCACAGTACTGAGATCTGGAAGGATAAAGAGTATTGATGCTGGGACAAAAGAGATTTCAGATTCCACTGTATCTTTCTCATGTGGAGTTTTGTCAGGGGTATCATTAGAATCATAGATGACAAGAGACCCAAAATCCTGAGGTATTCCTTCATAGTGAAGATCATTTTTTTTCCTGTGGAAGAAACGCTTTTTGAACTGAGGTGTCTAGTTGACATCCCAGGAATACAATCCTGTGTGAGGGAGTCAAGAAAGACTTTTGAATGTTCTCTTGAAATCCCAGTTTGTACAAGAGCTCTCCCACCCAAGAGAGATTCCTGACATCTTGAAACATACTCAGCAAAGATAAGCAAGTAGTCTAAATACTGAAAAATGTGAATACCCTGTAGTTTGCTATGAGCTATAACTGGAGCTAGATACTTTGTAAACACTCTTGGTGCAGTGGATAGTCCAAAAGGGTAAGGCAAAGAACTGATAATGTGATTCACTCACAAAAAATGTTAAGAAATGCCTGAAGTCTGGATGAATAGGAATGCGATGATAAGCATATTTTAAGTTTAGTGTTACCAGGAAACTTAAAAGAGGAAGAAAAAGGCAACAGGTTGTGAAGTGACATCATTTTGAATTTGGGCACTACCACAAGCAGGTTTAGGAAAGAAAGATCCATGTCTGGTTTCAAATTGTTTTCCTTCTTTGAGACTGGGAACATCCTTGCGTAAAACCTCTTCCCTACCTGGGAAGGAGGAATTGGTTCTATCACTCCGTGAGACAGCATATGATGAAGAACAGGTGGAAACAAAATAGGATAAGGAATGACCCCCTGAAAAGGAAGAATTTCTTTCCACTGCCATCTGTAACCTTGAGGAATGATTTTTAGAATCCATTTGTCTGAAACAATCTGTTGCCAAAGAGAAAAATGGAGATTCAGACTTTCTGGAAGAGAAAGAGGCCAGGCTAGGAGGGGGTCACAATGTATCCTGAATAGTCATTCAGACTTGTTGGAGTGTCCTTGGTTTTTGGAAGTTTGAGACTTCTTTTTGAAAGCTCCTTGCTACTTCTTAAATGTCTGTTTATCTAAATTCTGTTGAGATTGTTTACTCTGTTTTTTAATGAAACTGGATGAGGAGAAAGAAAATCCCTTGGACAATTTGGAAAAGTAGGACTGAAAAATCTTAGCAATTCCCTGGATAAGCATGCCCCTTTCATCGCACTTTTTGATCACTTATATAGCAGGGGGGCTAAACACTGTATCTCTATCCAAGGGAGAATTTAAAATCTCATCTTTAACATCATCTGGAAGGTTCTGAGAATGCAGCCAAGCAAACCTCCTTAAAACTGTACCAGTGGCCATAGTCCTGGAAAAAGTATCAATAGAGTTATATACACACTGCAAACAATGAGTAGTGACCTGTGCAATAAAAGAAACTACGTTATTTACAGCAAATTCTTCTCAAGAAGAAACTGTAGCTGAAACATTTATCATATGTTCACAATATGTCAGAATAAACTTTAACAAGTGAGCCTGACAATTTAAAATTCTGAAATTAAAAGTTGTAGAAGTATACACTTTTTCCCATACCTATCAATTATTTTCCCAGTATTATTAGAAAGAGTAGGATTGGAATTAACTGTTTAGCAGCACAGGAGTCAACTAAAGCTATAGCAGCTGAGTCAGGTTTGGGAGCACTGTATAAAAATTAAAAGACCAAAGAACTTTATACATCTTATCTGCCTTTTTAGGGACAGCTGGCTATCAGATAAATTATAGGCAGTAAGACATACATCTTCTAAAACAAGCAGGACAGGAAGAATAGGTATATATTCTAGAAAATCCTTTTGTAACAACTCATAGCATTTTTAAGGGATTGAGAACCCTCTGTGTTCTCCCACTGAAAACACTGGGACATTCTAGCAATAGTCTCAGAGAAAGAGAAACGTCCACAAACAGAACCAGAAAGAGAGCTATCCTCTGAGTCTGAATCAGAAATCTGAGGACAAAACCCTAAACTCGTGCCTACATCTTGCTGTTCAGATTCAGAATCTTGAATATCTTAAGGAAAGGGGGCATCTCTCTTTCTTTTACTGGAAACTGCTCTACAAGAAGGATCAATAGCCTGAATTAAACCCTGAGCCAGTCCCAGTAAACTACTTCTATCCAAAGAAATTTGAGTAAGAGAAGATACATGCTTGGTTTTCTCTTTCTTTTTGATGGGAAAAATGTGACCAACCATGTTACTAATGACAGCCACTGCTTTACCAGGGAAGGGCACTGGCACAGCATTATGACACAATAAGGAAACCTTCCCTCTTCCTCTCCCATGACTGACTACAGTGGTTCTCCCTTGTCCACTGAGGGACCCCAACAACCACAGACGATGTGGCTAGCCGCTGATCCATAGTGCCTGTAGGTGCTACATCATATGATCTGGTGTAAAAGATGAGTGGTCTGAGGTACAACAAATGGACACAAATGAGTCACTTACCTGGGCTGAAGCAAATTGCTAGTCTACTGTGGTGGCTAAGGCTGTTTGCTTAACTTTTTCTTTTTGTGGCTGGAAGAAGGCCTGACCATGGGAGTGACAATCTGTTCTATGGTCAAGCCGAAAATGGTGCCTCTATCCTAGGGAAAATAGGCAACAATGACAGTAAAACTACCAGCCTACAAATGTTTATTTTTTGGACAGAAAAAAACATGGTAAAAAGCACTTTCAAACACAAGGGCAGCCCCACAACCTTAAAATAAACACAATTTCTCCACAGAAAATAGTTGATCAGTTAGATAACACTACTTTTAAGCTAACAGAAATGAGTGCTCTGTTTAAAAGTACATTACAGTCTGGAGACAATCCATTAAACCACAACACTCCTAGCTTTAAAATAACTTTCCTGAAGAGAAAAATAATTAATCATCAGTAAAACATATGAAAATGGAAGTTTTTTTTACTAAAGGGAACGTATCTGTCCAGCTAAGGAAAGCACAAGCCAACGGTTGATCCACAAAAGCCTCAAAGAAATGTACTCTTTGGCAGCAGTAAAGCTCTGAAGGGCTTCATGCCCAAACTTGTCTTTTAGTCAGCTCAACTCAAGCTGTTTGACACTTTGGGTGAATGGCAGGTGCCCTGAAGCTTTGGAAGCTGGCTAGCTGTTACATCCTTGGCAGGATATAACTCATAAAGCTAAGGCAGTGATTAATATGAAGAACATAACTAGTAATACTATTAAACCATGCTGTCACTTCTGGTTAGAAGCAGTAGAATCACAACACTAAACAAAAAGCACAGCTCTGTTTGTAACCTAACATATGATAGTAAGCTTTGCACATGCTAAGGCACCAGTTTCAAGTAAGAAAAGTATGTACAAGTGAAGTACCTTTCCAGACTCCGACATCTCAGATTCTGCAGCCTGAGACACAAAATTGTCTTGTGCTTTATTAACTTGCTTATTTATATCCAGCAGTACCTCCACATTTCTAGGGGATGCCTCTCAATTTCCACCATTCCTGAATGAGCAGGCAAAGAATAACAGTACAAATGCCAAAAGATGAAACTTAAACTGGGCATTTTCAAAAGTATTATGATGAGCTCTTGTAACAAAAGAAGAATAAGTAAACATCTGGGCCTTTAAATAAAAAGGACATTTTCTTCCTAACACTCAAAAATAAAGCATTTCTTGACTCAGACCTGTTAATTTTTAAAATAATAACAATTAGAGAGTTAATGATCACCTTTCCAGACAGTTAGTAAAATAAGCTCTGCTGAAAGTCTGAACAAAGTCCTTCAGAAGTTGTAGATTTTTCCTGTCAGGCCTTCATAAAAAAATACATCTGACACTTCTACATGCCTTTCAGCCTAATGCTACCCATGCAAATTGTACAAAATCCATTCTTACAATAATACAGAACAAGATAAAATGTTATACTCTCCTTGATTAAAGTTGCTGAAACCATTATATTTATACTAAATGTCTCCTAAAGTTACTGAAGAGTCCTCTAGAACTTCTATAACCATTTACTTTGCTTCTGATTTACTTAAAACTATATCCTGCATAGCACAGCTCAGCATTCTTTTGTTCTTGTAACACTGCTGCAATCAGCATTTTAGAATGGGCTGAGGAATTTTAAACTCACACTTTCCACTTTAGGAAAGGGCCTTATTTACTATTTATTGCAGTTAAAATGGTTTTATTCACATTTCATATGTAATACATTCAAAATAGTATTTCCTGATATGGTGCAAACATGCACAAAGACAAAAGCCTTAATATACAAGTCTTAAATACTTTGGAACACAAATACAGCTTAAAATAATGCAGAAAGAAATATCTCTATGACAGAAAAATGTTAATTATTCAGTGGAACTAGGTGCATGATGCAAAGGTGCCTGCAGCGTGAAAACATACTGAGGAAAGTCTAGAGCCATTTTAACCAATAAACTACAGATTGGTTTCAATTAGAGCTTACTATGCTAATGAAATGGATGCTACACACTGGATTTATTAATTAATTTAATAAGTATAACATTATAGGAATGCCTTTTACATGCCACAAATCCATCATAAGTAGTAGGTAAAAATTAAAATGTACAATAACATGTGAAAATCTGCAACTCTTAGTCTGGATCACTGTTGAGAAAAATGATAAAACAAGTGCCCATAATCATCAAATTAAATATCTTCATCTTCATCTTTGTTACCCACCATAATCAAGCCTTTCCAACATAATCCTTCCAGTTACAAGTGACAGCCACCTGAGTAAAAAGGAAAAAAGTGCACTTCAAGTTCACATAAAATCTTAAAGTGTTATGCACAAGGCACATCTTGATATGCAGTAAGGTGGTTGCCTTCAGCAAAACCTTGGACAATTAAAACAAAAACAAATAATTTTACATAATTTTTGCACATGCTATATTTGGGAAAACATTCTGTTTCCCTTACCCAGAAATAATTTATGCTTCATGATTAAATCTTTTGGCTCTACCTTAATGGCATCAGTCAAAATGAAATGTGTAGCAATGGGGCAATAAAAAATTGTCTTTTTACACTTTTGAATCCCAAAATCCCTTATACCCAAGTACTATCTTAGTAAATCCATTCAGCCATCCTAAAATAATATATATGGGGTTATTCCTCTGTTTCCCTCTGCTAATTGTTTACTATCTCAGGTTTGCATCCTTTGGTAAGTTATTAGTATTACAGTATGCCCTTGTGCCTGTGTAGATCCTTTTTTTCTGTAAGCCATAGTAGTGGCCATTGAAATTATTACTTCTTTTTCCAACAAACATCTTTATTAAATTTTCACACTGACATAGGCAATCTTACACTTATACAAATGAAAAATAAACAACATGACACCACTTTATCTGCAAACAGTATATTACACAGACACCACTGAAACAACTGTAGTTGCAAACATTATATAAACATCACTTATAATCTATCCAGTTATTGTCAGTTAAGCATTATATGGCTCATTCAAATCCTGCCTATTAAAGCTCGTTCCTGCTCTACATATATTGTTCCCACAATTCCCATTTTTTCCTATTTAGTTTGCTCCCTCCCTTTTCTAAAGATCCCAGTTCCAGTTGTTTTATCTCTGTTACTATATTCACTGCTTCTAGTAAAGTTGGTTTAGACTTTAATTTTCATTTTCTAGTAATTGCTTTTTTGGCAGCCACCATAATTAGACTCAGCAAGGCTTTACTATGTCCAGGCAATTCCGATTCTGTATCATAACTCGAAAACATCATCTCCTGAGTCAATCCGACCTGCTGCAGGGAATCCCTAAAGTCTGCCAGCTCATTACACTGCCAAAAAATATATTCCCAGCCACCTCTTTCTTGTCTGTTACACCTCCAACACTTGCTATCCACCTGAGGAAAAATTCTTTGGAGTCTACTTGGGGTCTAAAAATACCTATGTAAACGTCTAGACTTTGTTGCATATTTTGGGAGATATACATATATCCTCCCATTGTATCTTTGTGAATTGCTTATCCAATCTCTCTTCCCAATCCTTTCTAAGCTCCACTGATTGATTCTTATAATTATCATGCAGTATTTTTGTATGCTTTACTAATTATTCCTTTTTTTAATGGCAGCTTCTGTTCTAGATTCTATTAAAAACTCTACCATTGCTGGTCTTTCATTCAGGAGCCCCCTATTTCTTAATCTTTGCCTATACTCTGATATCAGTCCTTGATAGGGAAGGCAGTCTCTAACCTGCAGTCCAAATAAATTCTTGGCCTCTTCCCATTCTATTACCTTTCCCATTCTAGTTATTTGCTCTCAATACCTTGGCTCCTTTGCCAGTATTCTCCAATAAATTCCAGTCCTTTCTTGCCTATTATCTGTATCCCTGAGCACAGTCATCCCTATCGGCAAAATCTCTTTTCTCCGTTCTTATCCTGGTTTGGTTCATAGAATACTCCCTGATATTTTATTAATATAATACTCTGTATGATTTTTGTTGTTCTTAAGAATCTGCATCCAAAATCCCAATCTCTCCTTATTTTTTGAGCTTCCTCCCTGTACCAGCATTGTTCCGTTCCACTTTGAATTATAGTTTTCTGCTTGTGCTATGTTCAAGAGCCTTAACAGAGTTACTCTAAAATGCTCCCTCAGATTGGGTAATCCTAGTCCATCTTGTTCTTTTGGAAGAATCACCACTGAAGTTATTGCTTTGATCCAAACCTCCCCAGCTGCACTCTGAAGGGACTGTAGTTCCACATCAGTGGTCAAGACATTGTCCAAGGATCCTAGAACTGTAGTTGGTCATTCCCTGACAGGAAGTAATAATATTTCAAGATCTTCTGATAATGCTAAGCTGGCCACAGAATTGTCACACCAGGGAGGATCGAGAGGGTGTTTGTGTAATATTGCATGTGCTGATTCATTATAGGCCACAAGTTACATAATCTTTTTTCTTACAATAAAAGTCACATATGTTATGCGATAAACTGAACTACTGAATTAAAATGGGGGACATAATACAGGAAGGAGGGTTTAGTCCTACACAATGCATTTTTCAGACTATACTTACAGAGACTGCTATGAATAGAAAAACTTTGCACACACAACAAAAAGGTAACCATGGGATATTTTACAATGCAGGAAAGGGTGGTAGAGTGCATTTGTGTGCTAAACATGAGATTTATGGTCACTGTTAGGATACTGGGCTGACATACTGGTGATGCACCCCCAAGCATCACACACTACCATAGAGTTAATAGAACGTTAGCGCTACTTATTCTGATATCACTCCCCCAGTAGTTCATCTGGGGAACCTTTTGGCAACATGGGTGCAATCTATTGTACCAAGCACCTCAGAAAATCATGCCAATTCTTAGAAGGCACTTAGGGTTCTGGTTCAGATTCTGTCTTGAGGTAATACTGGCAGATAAAGATACTGATGTAAATGTGCCAAGAGTTTGGTTGGTTAAGGAATTGCTAAAGTATCCTCAAGGCAGAAGCCTGAGAAATACCAAATATGTTCCCAGTTTGTCCATGGAAAGTCCCCATGGCACGTATAGTGATGGCTATACATAATTTGGTGTCCACAGGTACAGGAAGACCATGCATCCCCCCAGTCCTAAGCTGTGAGTCATACAAACTCACTAAAGGCCTTACTAAATCCCAGTCCATTTTAAATCTATTTCTCTATCAATTATCTTTCTTGGTCAAAGGCTGCACTGTTGGCATAGAGGGATAAAGCCTTAAGTATGACCCAGCTAACCTGGGTTGAATTAGCAGCTCAGGCGACTGACAGACCATCAGGGAGGGATGGACATGCCTGTCCAGGGGTGAGAGTGCTCACTCATGATACTCTCTAAAGGGGAGGTATAGTCCAAAGATGGTAGTTTCCCTCAGACACAACCAGTGAGCATAAAGGGGGTGGGAAAAGGGGAATCTGGGTAGGTCATATAAAACAAAAAAAAAAAATCAGATGGAAGCATGGATAGCCGAGCCCCAAGGATATCCTCAAGATCCATGACCAACCCCAGCAATGCTGTAGCGAGTGCACTGAACTTTGGAGAATGCTGGTAGACCCAGTGTGAACGTGGGCACAAGGGGCCAGTGAGCACCAGTGTCAATGAGGTTCAAGAGGACTAAAAAAAAGATTTTCTTGGGCATCAAAGTTAAAATGAGTCAATCTTTGCCTATGTTTCTGCTTTCTCAATCTGAGAACACTACTGGATTACTACTGTTTTTGCGAGGCTGAGATAAGCACATCAAGAAATTGCCAGAGTGACAGCTACAGCAAGTATTTTTGCTGATTCCTGAGTAGATAGAAAAGGTGCAACTTCACCTTTTATATAGCACGTGCGCATGGCTCAGACGTGAATTAAAAAGTGACTATAAATCATAAACAGGCAGGAAAACAGAAATTTTAGGCATTCCTTATTTGTATGTCATTGCGGTTTTATTTGCATAACATTTTTGCAAGCTGGCTAAACTGGCTGTGCCTAAGTGCAGCTGCCATCTATAAATCACGCTGAAGCTGTGTTTAAGTGCAGCCTGTGAAAATCACTACTATGCATAAGCACAACAACAATAAATATCACCTATAATGTGTTCTGCTTGAGTTTATTTTGTAAATTATTTTATTTAATATGAAAACATGCAAATTTCTGAAGTTTAAAAAACTTGTCAAACTGCAGTTGAATAGCTGCAGGTGAATGTGCCGATCTACACTATTTTGCTCATGTTTAATAATTAAGTTTCATTGTGTTGCAGTTAAAATATTGGCAGAAGAAACTGAAAGTGAGGTAATCAGGAGTATCATGCACAGACAATTTAAATGTGGTATCTTCAGTGTGAGGGGATATTACTTTTTAAACAGACAGATTCTTCAGGCCTCTGTTTTCATTCAGAGAGAAGTAAGGATTGATTTCAACAGCTTGATTCTTCAAGTGAACATTTGTTTCATATGAGTGATTGCTTAGCAGCAGTTAATTTGTGATGACTTTAAATCCAGCCCCTATTATTCAAAGTTTGGTCTCCTCATTCAGACTTCATTTCTCCTCAAAGCTTCAGCAACACAGAAAAAAAACAAAGAGAGCGAACTGACCACGACTGAATAATGTAGAAAAGAACTTTTAATGCATAAAAGTAAGCACTTTCACGGTCCCAACAACTGATCGCTTCCTCAGACTAATTTGCAATAAGCAGCATCTTCAAATTTAAACAGTAAAACAACCAATAACTATAAAACATTTCATTCAACTCTAATTGAAAGCACCACCTCCAATTAAAAATGTAAATGCATATTTGTAGCTTACATTCCTAGTAATGCTTTCTGTTTTACTTTAAAAACAAATGCAACAGTTAGTGTTTGAGTTGTCTAGCTCTAAGAAAAGGTTTTAGTGACAATGCTCTGTTTATACCTGGTGTTTTCTCTGCCTGCAGTTGCAGAATCCATTTCTGTTCTGCTGCCTCAGTCCTGTTCTTTAAGTCACCACCTCTAATGTTATGTTCCATAATTTCAAGTACTAAAAAATTAAAAACATGTTGGGAGCCCTGATCTTTAACATGCTTAGCTAATGCACTAGTTTCTTGTTCATTAGCTATATCTCTGATGTGCTCCAGAATGTGTTCTTTCAGGCTCCTATTAGTTTTACCTACATAAAAAACATAACAAACTTTACAAAAACTGAGATACACTATATGTGGTGTCCTACAGTCAGCATAAAAATCAAAATTTATAACAAAACTCTGACTGGGATGTGTAAACGCTATATTAATTTAGATAAACTTGTAAGCCATGCAGTGCCTGCATGGAAATGTTCCTATCCTTTGTGAAACTCTTAACACCATTTTTGTTCACTAGCGGTTTATAACATAATTGTCTTTTCAGGGAGCGGTTATTCTTAAAGCAAAATTGTGGCCTTACATCTATAGCCTCATCCAGTTCTTCTATGGAATTTAATATATTGCAGTTCTTTTCGAAAATCCGACAAAATATCTTAATGTCGCTTGTGTATGTCATAGGAAACCTCACTTTTTGTCTAACATTAGTCTGCATGGTATGCCTCTCATCGATTTTATCTGAAAAAACAGTTTCCCCTTATCATTGCGTGCTTCATACATCCCCCTAATACTAACATCTATATCTACTACATTATAACTTCGATCTATAAATTCATCCTTCAGCATGTCCACTGCCTGATGTAATCTATCATCTGTATTATGCCCTCTGCTGATCCTCATAAATTGTCCATTAACTACATTCTTATTAACATGTTTGGGGTGCATACTAGTTTTGTGTAAAATACTGCTCTTTCTAGTGGATTTCCTATACAATTTCGTAACTAGTTCAGTACGTCCAATTCTATCAATAGTTATATCCAAAAAAATTAATAGTTTCAGATGAAACTATTCAGATTCAGATGAATAATTTTTTGGATATAATTTTTTGGATATAAATATTGATAGAATTGGATGTACTGAATTGTTACGAAATTGTATAGGAAACCCGCTAGAAAGAACAGTATTTTACACAAAACTAGTATGCACCCCAAATATGTTAATAAGAATGTAGTTAATGGACAATTTATGAGGATCAGCAGAGGGCATAATACAGATGATAGATTACATCAGGCAGTGGACATGCTGAAGGATGAATTTATAGATCGAAGTTATAATGTAGCAGATATAGATGTTAGTATTAGGGGGATGTATGAAGCACGCAATGATAAGGGGAAACTGTTTTTTCAGATAAAATAGATGACAGACATACCATGCAGACTAATGACACACAAAAAGTGAGGGACATACACAAGCGACATTAAGATATTTTGTCGGATTTTCGAAAAGAACTGCAATATATTAAATTCCATAGAAGAACTGGATGAGGCCATAGATGTAAGGCCACAATTTTGCTATAAGAATAACTGCTCCCTGAAAAGACAATTATATTATAAATCGCTAGTGAACAAAAATTGTGTTAAGAGTTTCACAAAGGATAGGAACATTTCCATGCAAGCACTGCATGGCTTGCAAGTTTATCTAAATTAATATAGCGTTTACACATCCCAGTCAGAGTTTTGTTATAAATTTAGATTTTTATGCTGACTGTAGGACACAACATATAGTGTATCTCAGTTTTTGTAAAGTTTGTTATGTTTTTTATGTAGGTAAAACTAATAGGAGCCTGAAAGAACACATTCTGGAGCACATCAGAGATATAGCTAATGAACAAGAAACTAGTGCATTAGCTAAGCATGTTAAAGATCAGGGCTCTCAACATGTTTTTTAATTTTTTAGTACTTGAGATTATGGAACATAACATTAGAGGTGGCGACTTAAAGAACAGGACTGAGACAGCAGAACAGAAATGGATTCTGCAACTGCAGGCAGAGAAAACACCAGGTATAAACAGTGCATTGTCATTAAAACCTTTTCTTAGAGCTAGACCACTCAAACACTGACTGCTGCATTTGTTTTTAAAGTAAAACAGAAAGCACTGCTGGGAATGTAAGCTACAAATATGCATTTACATTTTTAATTGGAGGTGGTGCTTTCAATTAGAGTTGAGCCAGCAGAACAGAAATGGATTCTGCAAATGCAGGCAGAGAAAACACCAGGTATAAGCAATGCATTGTCATCAAAACCTTTTCTTAGGGTTAGACCCCTCAAATACTAACTATTGCATTTGTTTTTAAAGTAAAACCGAAATCATTGCTAGGAATGTAAGTTACAAATATGCATCATTTATATTTTTAATTGGAGGTGGTGCTTTCAATTAGAGTTGAATGAAATGTTTTATAGTTATTGGTTGTTTTACTGTTTAAATTTGAAGATACTGCTTGTTGTAAACTAGTCTGATGAAGCGATCAGTTGTTGGGATCGTGAAAGCGCTTACTTTTATGCATTAAAATTTATTTTCTACATTATTCAGTCATGGTCAGTTCGTTCTCTTTGTTCTGTGTTGCTGAAGCTTTGAGGTGAAGACTGAGCGTTTACCCAGATACAGGAATATATTTCTCTGCTTGTTCATTTCTCCTCATCCACCTTTCCCAGATACATCAATCTGTTCACATGTTCCACTATTTTCCATTCTATCTCAATTTTCAGCTTTTTCTGATTTTCACCATTTGCTGCCATGACAACTCTACAAAACTAACATTCTTAAAATGCAGAACATTATTTATCTCTGTCTTCCTTAATTAAAAAGGCAGTTTAGAGTCACCAACCAACCTACTGCATATCTTTGGAATGTGAGGGGAAACTGAAGTATCCAGGAAAAACACATGCAAATATCGGGTAGACAAGCAGACTATGCACAAAAAGCACCCCTGTCAAGAAACAAATTTTCTGCAGTTTTATAAAGTCTTATTGATAGACATGTTCCAATGGCATAAATTAGACATACAGCCAAAAGACTTCTACCATGGAGGAAAACCAGGTTAACTAGCTTAAGATCCAGAAAGAAAAGATAGTGGTTAAAGTATAAGAAATTTCCTGATGTTGAAAATCAATGTAATTATAAAATAGCAAACAGATCTTTTAGGACAGGAATCAGAAAGACCATATGACTTCTGGAATTGCTACATATTGATAAGGAGCTTGACTTCAGCTCTCCCAGTCTGAAAACAGAAATTGAGAAAAAAGAGTGTCATTGAAACTGTTTTTTCTGGGAAAATTTCAGTTACTGGCTAGTAAGTACACTGCCTGGATGCCAGCAAAGAAGAAATTTGAAAAACCTGAAAGAAAATTAACTAAAAAAGGTGAAGAGAAAACACTGGCTGGGGCTGGCTGGGAATGGTTCTGGAGCTGTTCAGAAAAAATCAGTTCAAGCTTCAGCTTTAGTTCAAGAGATGGCTTCTATTAACTTAGAAGAAAAGATAAATCAAATGTACTCAAATATGATTACAATAAATGAAACACTGAAGGAATGCATCAACTCAAACAAAAGGCTGGAAAATAGAAGAAGCTTTAACTAGCTGTGCAGATGCACTAATGAAACTGCAAAAGTCAAGAGGATGAAATGAAGAAAGAGCTGGTTGAGTATTAGCTTTCTCAAGAAGAGCTATTTCAAAAATTAGTAGAGTTAGAAGACAGACAGAAGAGAGAAAACATGAGTTTTTCCATGGTACCAAAAAAACTGGATGGAAGTGATTGTATTAATTTTATGAAAGCATGAATAAGCAACTGGACTGGTGTTCCACAGCAGGATTTGTTAATAGAAAGGGCACTTTGAATGTATGCTCCAAACCTAGCCATGAGAAAGCAGCCAAAAATAATATCAGTAAAGATGCAATCACACCAGCAGAAAGAGTTGATCCTGACAAAACTGTGGCAGAAGGGCAAATTATTAAAAATGTGAGAAAGCAGAATGTTTGAACAAAATGAATATTCACTGCAGAGAAGGCAGAAAAGAAGCAAATGTATCCCCGCAATCAGGGACTATTGAGAGACAGGTGTGAGATTAAAGCTACTATATCCAGTTGTCTTCAGAGTATGTTTTCCTCAAGGATCAAAGTAACAGGCTAAGGAGGAAATAAAAAATATCAAACAAAAAAGTAATCCAGCAAACAGAAAAGGACTCTGCTTCTCATTTTTCCAACAGTAAAGTTCATTGAGACACATTACCAGTAAGATATTTTCCAATGTTCCAAAGGAAAATGCTTGAGAGACAGAAAAAAAAAAAAAAAAACAGCACAGGAGTTGACTTGAAAAATTATGAGTACCTTGGACTTGAAACATAGTTTGCTGTTGGGAGATGGAAATGACAGGAAAAAGACCCGAAATACTGAATTTATTGAAAAAATGGAAGACTATAAAGCATCAATCACATTTGTGAAACATGGCTTTGTAAGAAAAAGTAGCTGAAAAAACTAGATTTTTTTGACTTTGTTAAACTTTGTGGACTCTAAAGCATATATCCCATTTTATGTTATTAATGTTTAGAAGGACACTAAAAGGGGAAAAGGTAACTCTTAACTAAAACAAGTTTCAGTCTTCTTAGTATTTGTATAAAACATTCCATGACATAAACTGGGTGTTATATATAATAAAGCAGTTTTGTGTAGCATGTAGTCAGGGATATTTTAAATGTGGGAGGATTATTTTTAGTGGCTGTTCTTAGTATCAAAGATATTAAAGTAAACAAGTATTTTTAGTTCTAAAAATATAAGGCCAGATTCATAAAGGCAACCAAAGTGAATGGACAGTACAAGCATTGTGACAGGGCGGTTCTTGAATTCAGAAAGTGTACACTTTGTGGTAAACTTTATGAATCTGGCCTATAGTCTTAAAAGTATAACAAGAAAAGAAAGGTTTGACAAAAGCAAGTTTAATGTTAATATGCTGTGATCCCATACTTCTGGGGTACGTATGGGATGTAAAAATGCACTGATTATATGATATGTAGAATTAAAATATTTTCTCTTATTTTTATATGGGTGAATGTCTAGATTAATGCCCTTGGCTTAAGCAACAAGTGTTTTTTTGTAAGCAAGTAGGCATTAAAAATAAAACAAAATGATGAACGCCACAAAAACATTAAGTTTCTTAACATCTGCAAAGATATTAGCTTGTTTTCTTTCCATTAGCAAATGTTCAGTGTGAGTCAAAAAGTCTGCACCTGAAGGCAGCTGTACATTCTTTTCTGAGTGAAATTTACAAACATTAATTTCTGAGTACTTTTCCATGGAGGTGACCTGTTTGTAGGTACAAACAATTAATCAGAAGAGTTCTGAGCATTCTTTGCTGAGGTAACTGCAAAATTTAAAGGCACAATAGCAAGCAGGTAAGTGAAAAATAAAATTTGAAATTATGGGAAGTGAATAAAAGACAGTATCCTCCCTAGCAGCCTTAATACTTTAATGCATTTAATAAAACAATGTACAATTTAGTTTTATTTTAATGATAGTGTACTTTTTCTTAGGGCTGAAAGTTAATGTTTTCAGAAAGCATACAAACTGTTTTGCACATCTAAGAAAGGAATCCAGATAAGAAAAGAACTGGCAACAGTGTAGGTGGAAACACAGGCTTTAGCATGCACTTTAGAGTGGATAACCTTAATTTTAGGTTAGGTAATGCCTGTGGGTACAACTGTCAATTCCGGATAATTGTTCCTATCTGGAGGATTAAACTTCAGTTTTTGAAGATGTACATAGTTTTGTGTTTTTTGTTCTGAGTTAATAGGTGATGGGTGTATTTCAAAAATGTATTACTTTTTTTGTTTAAGGGTTTTCATTAAAACAAAATGTCTTGAAAAACATGCCATAGGTTCAAATGGTGATGAGGAGAAACAAATGTATAAAATATCATCCTGACAAATATTAGTGCCTGCATGTAAAACAAAAGTTGGAAATATACATTCAAAAACAACTGTCATGAATATTAACAGCTACATTATCCATATTATCTTGGAATGTAAATGGCCTTACAACTATAGACAGGGAAGGGAATTGAATTATATTGAGAAATACAAAGTGGAAATACCAATGCTGAGGGAGATACATTTGGAAAGAAATAAGCTTGTGAATTTGACAAATAAATGATTTCAGGATGGTTATTCAGCAGAATATCAGGGACAAAAGAAAAGGGAAACAATTACACTAATTGCTAGAGGGTTTACAATGGTGATAGAAAAGGGAAAAACACAATAATGGTAGATTTCTGGTAGTAAGTAGCCACTGGCAAGGGAGGACTAGGATTAAATTGGCATGTATTCATACTCCAACAAAATTGTTATTATGAAGCTTAAGAAATGTTGGGAGAAGAAAATCAGCTTTCAGCAATGAATATTACTTATAGGTGGGGACTGCAACTTGATTTGCAATACTGTGGCTGTATCAGGGAGAACTAGAAGGGAAAATATAACAAAAGAGAATAGATTTTTGAACAAATGCATGAAGATATTTGGTATGGAAGATGTGAATTTGGTAGTAGGAACTCAGAGAGAATTTACATATTATTCCCCAATTACAGTACTTGGCTAGACTAGATAGAAATTATATTTCAAAGATATATTTGCATTTAATTGAAAGCTCTGACATACACCCAACAATTATTTCAGATCATGCATCAATAAAAGCTAATATAAAAATGCAGGGTACCTAAGAAAAATGTGACACTGGTACTTTCCCACCTACCTATTAAAAAGAGAGGAATTTAAGTAAGGGGTAGTGGAAAATATACAGTACACAAAAAAATGGCCAGCACAGTAGCAGTAGAGTAAAAATAATTTTTATTACTGCATAACAGCCCAAATTAAAGACTGCATAAAAATGCAGCACAGTACATTTGCAGTCCAGATCCAAACCAGTTTCAGCCCAAAAGCCTTCCTTAGTGAATGCACTCAAAATAAATCCAAAACAGTATACAGACATCTGGTCTTGCAATTCTCTTCATGATTGGCTAATTAAAAATGCTCATTACGACCTGGGGGGAATAAACCACCCACTCTAATAATCCAACTATTTTATTTCTAATTTAATATATTATGCCAACCTGCCTTATTTCTCCTATTCCCCCATAATCTTGTCAATAATAACAAACATAAATTGTGCAGTAGGGTATTTGCTTCTAAACAGCATTGGACATTTGTTTCTTTCTAATATCACTAAGGTGTTCTGAAATTTGCATTCTCAAAGGGCGAGAAGTTTGTCCCACATAAAAAGCAAAGCAGGTACATATAGCTAAATAAATGACCCAATCTGTATTACAATTTGCCAGTATGTGAATGTCATACACTTTAGGTGCATTTTTACTAGTGAATTGTTTAGCTTTTAATACATGTTTACAAAAAGAGCACCACAAGAAACAGAACCCACTAGTACCCCATCATCAATCATAAGCTGTTGTGAATCCCCCTCATGAAATTTGGTTTTATGTTTGTAATTATTGAAAATAACACCCATTGTTTTGCCCCTAAGAAATAAAATGAAGCATCTGGGCATCAATATATCACATAGTCTGCCATCTGAAAGTAAAATATTCCAATGTCTCTATATCAAATCAATAAAATCACATGTATTATGACCATACCTAGTAATAAACCTTATGGTCTGATTGTTAATCAGCTGATTCCTTTGTTGATATATTAACAATGAAGACCTGTCCTGACCAGAGGCCCACTGACTAATTTTCAGGATATGATCCTTATTATATCCACAATCTAAAAAAACTATTAATTAGGTCCCTTTGCTGAAATTCAAATGATTGCTCAGAAAGCAAATTCTACGAATACGCAGAAATTGAGATTTAGAGATGTTACTGATGACATGTTTTGGATGATGACTCAAAGCATGCAATAAGGTGTTAAACTGTGGATACTTACAACATACATTACTTTCCAATGTACCATCATCATTATAAATAATGAATGTTGTGTTCTTAAACTTGATAAAACTGGTCTAACAGCTTTTGTGTCATCTGATTGTCTCAAGGCTTGTTTTTTGTCTTGCTGGTATAAAAATATTACCTTTTTGTAAATTCCTGCATATCATTGCTAGAATCTCCTTGTGTTCTGACTGAGAGTGCTTCTAAAACAATCTACAAATATACACCTAAGTATATTTTTTGGCACTTTAACCGTTCAGTGTTCTGCACTATCTTTATTTTTGCTTGACTGAATTATTTATATACTTGTTGGCCGAATTTTGTTTTTTGATCTGTGCTGAAACTTTTTTCTCCCACCCTACCACCATATTGCTGTTGTGTTCTTAAAGTTGGTGGCTTTTGCAGTTGCCCGCCCCTACTGTAAATTTGATCTGTGACATTCCTCCCAGTCCCATCTCTTTAGCTCATTCTACCTAATACAGAGATCATTTGGGAAGGTCAAACCCCTTAGTCCCTTAACCTTGAATTATCTTCTGTTCCTGTTCTCTCCCTTTCCGCTTAATAAAAAAAGACACTTTACTCAGCTGCTTATAATTTTTCTAATTTGTGTTTCTCCCTACTACTCTGTTACTTCATCTTGCTTTGCTTTTTCATGCTACTTGCTGCCTGTTCTCTAAAGTTTTCAACTGCATCTTTTCTGTTGCATTTATTACTTCTTGTATATAGCCTGTTTAAATTAAGTGTTATTCTTAAGTGTTATTCTAAGCTCTTAATTTTGGTTTAAGCACTTGGGCTTTAGGCCCACCCCTGAGCTCTCCCTGGCCTTTCTCCCTCAGATTCTGACAAATATGGATGGACAATTTCCTACAGTTTCTCCTGCCAGTCTGGTTGATATAGGCATGCTGAGACAGTGTAGCAACTGCCTCATGTACACGGACAACCATCTACTACTACCACCTAGGAACACAATTTGTGAGAGATGCAATTACATTAGAAACCTAGATCCCAAGCTCTCTCCCCCTCAAGCCAGTATATCTGGCACCGAAAAGGTTATCAATACAATCACTACACCTCAAATACCACCCACACCTACACAACCCACACCTACATATGCGTGGGTCCTCCACAAAAACATACCCAAACAAAGGAGACCATCAAGGCAAAAACACACACAATCTCCACAGCCCTCTACACCACATACCATGCATAGTCCACACACCTGTGCCTCACAGCCACTAAGGCTTCACCATAAACCCAACATATTAGTCATAGGAAACTCCATTGTGAGACACACAGATGTGCCTCTCACCAGTCTGGATAAGGAGCCAGAATCTGCCATATCACATATGCACTCAAGTCTCTCAACAACAGGTACTGTTATGACTCTGTCATAGTCCATGTTGGCATGAATGACTTGAGACGTACCTCTCTGGACTATATGAAGAGAGATATGATTGAGTTTGCTGATTAGTCCCAGGCAGGTATTTCCGTAGCCTTAAGTAGCATTCTGACATCACCCAGAATGATGCCTCAATACAAACAGAAAATTATTGACTTTACCAATTGGCATAGTTTCTGGTGTCATTCCAGGAGGATCCAGTATCTGACAGCCTGGGAAGATATGATCGACAGACCATGATGCTTTATCAGAGATGGCCTACATCTGTCTCACCTGGGTTTCAGGCTTCTGGCAAAGGCTCTTGCCTCCCCTATAGTGCCTTTTTAGGAAAACTGATGAAGTTAAAACTATCAACATAAAAATTTAAACAAAACACAAATTAAAGGTCATGCTGCTAAACACTAGGAATCTAAACATGAAACTGCACTCATTGCAAGCATTCCTAACCCTAGAAAATGCTGACATCTGTGCAGTAACAGAAACCTGGTTCAAAGCTGTGGAGAGCACCCCAGCCTTACCTGGTTACTCATCCTATCATACATTTGGATCCCAAACTGTGGGCAGTAAAACCAAAGGAGGTGGAGTTTCACTATACATTAAAGACATGCACACCTCCAGGATGGTCAAACAGTATGACACACAGGAGACACTCCAGGTGCAGTTAACCATTGACAAGACCCCTATTCAAATCATCGCTAGCTACCGGCCCCCAAATCTGACTCAAGATGCCCAATCTGCCTATTTAGACCTGTTGGAATCTATCAAGATTCAACCCTTTGCCCTGATCCTGGGTGATTTTAACTTCCTAAACATAGAATGGAAGCACTACTCATGCCAGAATAGAAATGCCCAGAGATTCCTTGATTTTGTCAATGCAAATGCCTTGGAACAGCTAGTTCATATCCCCACAAGAGGTGATAATATCTTGAACTTGGTATTAACCAACATGAGTAACCACTGCAGCATCCCTTTAGTATCATCCCCCCCCCCGATAAGATCTGACCATAAAGTGGTCACTTTCAAAGTCACCATCTCCCCCAAACCCCCTCTATCTAGGATCAGACATACAAACATCTCCAAAGCTGATTACAGCATCCTGAGGGATGGTATAAACAGCTTCACAGCCCCCTCCCCCTTTGAAGGAACTGGTACCAATATCCAAAACTACACCAAAGCACTATATGAGCATTTATATAGATGCATGGAATCAGGAATACCTGACAGGACTAAATCATCCTCTGCAAGGAAGAGTAAACCTGTCTGGTGGACATCTGCAATAAATAAACTCTATAACAAAAGAAAAAAATTGCTGTCCAGAGCCAAGAAGGAGCAGGTGCCCAACTGGAAGCAATCTCTCCTTAGCCTAAACAAGCAAGGAAGAGCATTAGTGAACTCCTTCAAAGCAAACTTCGAGTCCAAATTGTCCACATCTACTAGAGACAATCATAAGGCCTTCTTCACATATATCCACAACCTCAAAGGAAGCACCCAGATCTGTTCAGAACTGGTGGTCAAGGACACCACATATACAAATGTCATAGATATAGCAAACCTGCTGGCTGACAGATTCAGCAAAAACGTTACCCCTCTGTCCCCCCATCAGTAAATCAGGACATCCCCAGTACCTGCCCCCTTCCCCTTATATCTAGGGAATAGGTCATCACTGCTCTCTCAAAGGCAAAAAATACAGCCTCCATGGGACCCGATAACATCCCAGGCTGCATCTTACGTGAACTAAGGGAGGAACTTGCAGGACCATTAGGCACCCTATTCAACCAAAGTCTGAGTACTGGCTTCATCCCAGCAGAGTGGAGGAAAGCCACTGTCATCCCTTTACACAAGGGTGGAGTGTCCACTGATCCGATAAATTATAGACCCATCAGCCTAACTAGCCTGACTGCAAGGCCATGGAATGGATTATCATGGACCTCATTAACAAGGACATTGGCAACCTCCAAACACTTGATCCCATACAGTTTGGCTTTGTCAAGGGGAGGTCATGTCTGCTAAATTTGGTCGACTTCTTTGAGACAGTCACCAAAGCCATGGACAAGGGGAAGACGGGTGCATACCTCCTACCTTGACCTGGCCAAAGAGTTTGACGCTATTCCCCACTCAGGCATAATAGATAAACTCTCTCAACTAGGCATCAATCCATATGTTACCAGATGGGTAGCAAACTAGCTTACTGAGAGAACCCACCTAGTCAAAATAGGGGAAGCCACCTCAAGCAGTAGACCTGTAAAAAAGCGGCGTACCCACGGTTCAGTATTGGGGCCTCTGTTATTTGCTATATAATTTTCTGAGGTGCAGGCCAAAACCAGTGGGCTATGGCTGACTAAGTTTGCAGATGACTGCATGCTGGGTGCTGTCATCAATTCCCCTAGTGATATGGACATCCTCCAAGTGGGTCTCACTCAGACAAATGATTGGTGCCAGAAACATGGCCTCAGGCTGAATACCAAAAAATGAATCATCATCCCTTTGGGGAGAGTGACATCCCCACAAATTAACACATTAATAACAATGTCCTAAACATGCACTCAGTCGTGAGGGATTTGGGCACCCAGGTTGATAGCAACCTGACTTTTGACCACCATTTTGCTTCCATTTTACGGAAAGCCTTCTACATGGCCCACCTCATAAGTAAGGGTATCTCATCCAGAGACAAGAAGGTCATAACATCCCTGTATTCTTCCCTTATAAAGCCCATTATTGAGTACAACACCCCTTTCGGCATATACCTTGCAAAGTACATGCAGCAGCTGGAGAGACCACAAAGGTTCCTCACCAAGAGAATCCAGGGCCTCAAACATCTACAATACACAGATAGGCTAAAAGCCCTAACCCTCTACTCAGTTTCATACAGACTCTTCAAAGGTGACCTCTGTCTGGCATACAAGGTGATCATGGACCCCACCTTGATGGGACTGCTGCATATCTGCAAGTCAAGCTCCACTCGAATAGCCAGCATGCATGGCCTCAACTTGGTCTGTGACATCAACAAGACTTGTTAGCAGGACAGATTTGTGTCCCAGAGACTCCCCATTCTATGGAATAGACTCCCTCTCCACATCAAGCACAGTACCTCTTTACTACTTTTTAAGTGCAACCTGGATAACTGAATGGAAAACAGAAAATATACCCCTGGGATTCCACTCGTGTCCCTGCTGGACAGGGACATCAGGTGCTGATTTGTCTAAACATGGGCTAAATTCTTGGCTAGGCTTATGAGGGCCTCAGGGCCAATAGCCTAGTAACCTTCTATGATCCTATGATAACCTGGACATCTAAAAAAGAAATTCTGTGGACATCATAATGTAAAGTAAAATGACTGCCCCACTTATTGTCATTCAAATATTGAAAAACCCAGTTAAATAAACAATGTCCGATCTCCACACCATCCAGCAGTTATCCAAGTACCTATGCCAGATGTCAATCTTATCTAAAAATAGATTATGACTGGCATCATATATTATCTGCTCTTCCAGGAAGCCCATAAAAAGATCTGCATAAATGGGTGCCAACGAGGCACCCATTGCTGTACCCTTCATTTGCCAATAACATTCACCATTGAAATAAAAAACATTCTTAGTTAATACATGTTCTCCTGCGGTAGTGGTGCTGTGGTAGCATTGTCGCCTCACAGCAAGACGTTGCCCCATTCGATTCTCAGCTAGAGCGTCTTTTGTGTGGAGGCATGCGTGAATGAGCGGGCCTTCATTGAAGGTTGTGCGTCAGGGCTGGTAACTCGGCACGTAAAAATCCACTACCAAACATTAGCGGACCGGAATTCCGCTGTGGCGACCCCTAACAGGGATAAGCCGAAAGACACAACAAGTTAATACATGTTCTGTCAGATACAAAAGGAAGGTATTGAACCCAGGACTGTATAATGGAACTCAGTTGAGCCAATAGTCCAAATCCATCAATCTTGTCCAGTGAGTTACATTAGTATAAAATGCTGTGATATCTAAAGTACACATGACCCATCCTGATTCCAACTGCATGTTTGATATAATGTTCAAAACATCTGTAGTGTCCTGGATTCTAGGCCTAACCTGCTGTAACAATGGTTTAAGATATTTAGTAAGAAAAGCTGACAATGGTTCAGTAAGAGAGCCATTGCCAGAAACAATGGGCCTACCTGGAGGTTTAGAAAGATCCTTGTGTATCTTAGGCAAAATGTATAAGTATTGTGGTAAGGGTTCAGGTATGGTTAGATGAAAAGCAACTTCCTGATTGATAATACCTTCATCTAAAGCCTGTTGAAGAAACAAATCAATATCCTTCTTAAATTTATAAGTAGGATCTATTGACTTCTTAGTATAAAACCTACCATCAGATAATTGCCTTTGGGCTTCTTCAAGGTACATCAACCAGTCCATTACAACAATGGCACCTCCTTTATCAGCTGGAACTATAACCAAATTTTTATTGTTACAAAGGGCATTCAAAGCTTGAACTTCTGATTTAGTTAAGTTGTTTTCTGAAAAATCTATACCTGATCCCCTAAAATGTAAATCCTTAAGAACACATTGCTGGAAGGTGGCGACATGTTTATTTATAGGGGGCTTGAATTTAGACTTATGGTACCTAAAGTCAGTCTGAGACTCCAATTAATTATTTAATAATTATTATTTCCAAAATATAATCTAAGATTTAATAATCTACAAAATGAAATTAAATCATTAGCAAAGACATCCTCAGACACAAAAAACAGGCACAAAATTCAATCCCTTATTTAGCAATTTTATTTCAATATCAGATAGTGAAATACAGGAAATAGTATGTACATTACAACGATCACCTACTGTAGTATAAGTAGACTGAGCAGTGTTTCTAGAGTGGGAGCTTGATATATGATTTCTACCACCCCTTCTTCTTCCGAACCTAAAGGGTTCTGTAAACTACGTTTTTTAGGGGCTGCTGGCTTTTGTCTGTGTTCATATTCTGTATCTGTAACAGAGGAAGAATCCTCCCTAGAAGCATCACTAATGCTAGTAGTTTTTTTTTCAAAATAGGCTTTTCTGTTTTTCTTTTACCAGGGTCCTGTGCTGAATCTTGAATCATAAATTTAACATTTTTTTGTTGCCCAAATGGTTTTCCCCAGTCGTAATCCCTTACATCCCTATTAAATTTGTGAATTTTCCTCTCCTTAAGCTGTTTCTCAGTTGCAATAAATCCTTAGTCAACTTCACAAGTTTTAAAAAACAGGTTGACTCTCAATGATTTAAACTGATCACATATTTTAGTAATTTCTACAATAGATTGCATTTGTAATAAGCCATTAATATTTCAACAAAATGCATGGAAGCATTTTGTTGAGCCACAGCCCATTCCTGTAATAATATACCATCAGCGTGACTAACTAGTGGTTATAGGCGAATACGTAAGCCCCTCGGTGTAATACCTTTGGATTTGTAGACTTTAAAAAGCTTCAAATGCCATGCATTGGATCTAAGAGTTTTCATAGATTTAGTAAGTTGCAAAAATGTCTGAACACACGTGGATTCAGGGTTGCTATCATTTAGTCCATGTGGTTGTTGTGAACTGGACCCTATCCCAAAAACCTGTATATCATCCTTATCAGCAGAAAAACCCTGAAGTATCATCATCAAATCCATGTTGATAGTATTATTTCACTAAAATAGTCCACTGGCAAAGAAAACCAACAGACCCCAAAATACAAACCCAGACCAATGTATATCAGAAAAAATAGTTTTCAAAATCATCAAAAAACAGCATACAAAAAAATGACATTGATGCAAAACACCAACTTTTGATATAAGTGAGGCTACAGCCCCAAAACATGTATAGCATCACACAGAACAAATACTCTGCTAATAAATGGTGTAACCCCAATTAACTTTTGCATACAAGATCATCAAATTAAACAAAACATTAATCCAAGCATATGTTGTAGTTAAGCAAAAAGAAGCTAGTGTTCGCCATATTATAAATATCACAACAAATTTCAGTTTCTACTAAAATTCACATGTCCATACAATGAGATGGTGTCGTGATATTATACTTCATTGTTCAAAAAAAGCTTCCTCCTCATTGTTTAATGGCCAAACATCAACCTCAGAAAATGTGAGCTGTAGAAATGATAAAATATGGTACAGGAGGAAATCATTAACTTTAGCAATGTATGTCCCATCAATTTTCATCACACATACAAAGTCAAAATCCAGGCCAAAAATCAAACAAAAGACCAAGGTTGCAGTTGTTAAGCTCACAAAAAAATGTTTTAAAAGTGTTGAAATTCTAGGACATTCTTATATTAATAGAAAAAAGAGCACTCACCAAAAGTCACGCATCATGATCCTGTACAGCTTAAACAGAAAGACATGATGTAAAAAGACTAAACATTGATTACATGTGACTCAGTTCAAAGTACACCATTTTCATTCCTTCATGACTCTGACCAAACATGTTATTCACCCAATTCACTAGTTCCGGTCTCCTCACAGTTTATCCCAGTACAGTAAACCATACACGAATCAGAAAAGTAATCCTGTTCAAAATATGCCATTTTAGTCCTTTGTGATTCTAACCAAAAACAGAAAACACCTAGTTCATAGGTTCCAAACTCTTCACAATTTATCCTGATACCATAAACTATATGGGAACAGAGAACAGGTATTTGTTCATTATAACCAAATCAAAAAAGGTTGTAGGCTAGATGAAATGATCTCCAACATCTAGGCGACCAAGAGAATATATAATGCAAAACAATGGTTTAGGGCTGGAATAAAATGTTCACCAGTCAATAAAATAAGCATCACATACCAAAGCCAACAGAGGAAAAACATAACTGCAGTGGCAAACAGAACTTCCACAAGTACGGCAAGTGCTATGGCCAACCAAACAAACTCGACAGTCCAACAAAAAAACAGCCAGCACAGCAGAAGTGGAGTAAAGATTACTTTTTATTATTGCATAGCAGCCCAAATGAAAGACTGCATAAAAATGCAGCAGAGTACAGTTGCAGTCAAGATCTAAACAGGTTTTGGCCCAAAAGCCTTCCTCAGTGAATACACACAAAATAAATCCAAACCATTATATAGACATCTGGTCTTGCAATTTTCTTCATGATTGGCTAATTAAAAAAAATATTCCAGAGTTATCA
The DNA here is from genome assembly GCF_019279795.1 of Protopterus annectens. Classification (NCBI taxonomy): domain Eukaryota; kingdom Metazoa; phylum Chordata; order Ceratodontiformes; family Protopteridae; genus Protopterus; species Protopterus annectens. The sequence goes on from NC_056744.1 coordinate 826,910,680, forward strand.
GGGAAGATAGAAGTATCTTCAGAAGTCATAGCTAATGAGTGGGATAAAATGAGTTTAAAAATAGGGTAGAAATGAAAGAGAAAGAGATGTTTTTAAGGAGTAATAGGAATTACTTAGAGGGGCTAACAAAGGTTAAAGTATTGCAGAGTACGGGGAATCTCACAGAACAAGTGGTTCAAATGCAAGGTGGTACAGAGAAAATAAGGGAGTACCTGGATAATATGCATGAGTTTACAAAGATTGCTGTTAAGCAACTATTTTCTGATAATAACTCCAGAGTACAAAACCTTTAGCACACTGACTTAGACAGCAGAAAGTAGAAAGGGTTGTTGCCAAATTTAGCAAGCCTATAGCAAGAAAAATAACTAGAAATCCTGTAGAGGTTTTAGATTATTTCAGATTTTTTAAGAAAATTTGTATAAAGCGTGGAACTATAGAAATCAAGAAAGAGCACAAATGGAAGCATTTGTGGAAGACTTAATAATGCCAAGTTTAGAGGTAAGTGAGACTCAACAATTAATAGTTAAGACAGGAGGGGATGAGATGAAAATGGTGATGTATAACCAATATCCAGAAAGGTCACCAGGAACAGATAGTATTCAATGGTACATTGGAAGTTAGGAGGGAAAAGAGGGATAAAGGTCTAGGAGATTTTGTTTAACAGTATTTTAAAAGAAGGGGAAGAATCAACATCTTAGAGGAAAGCTGTGGTAGCTGTATTACCTAAGAACACTAAAGACCCATAAGACCCAGCTTCATACAGGCCCATTTCAATTTTAAACCATGTTCATAAAGTGCTTATGTCTATATTAACAAAAAGAATGGCAAAGGTGTTGCCATAATTGATTGATATGGATCACTGGTGCCAGAAACAATCGCCTCAAGCTGAATGCCAAAAAATGCATCATCATCACCTTTGGGGAGAGTAATGTCCCCACATATTATCACATTAATAAAAATGTCCTAAGCACACAATCAGTCGTGAAGGATTTGGGCACCCAGGTTGATAGCAACCTGACTTTTGACCACCATGTTGCTTCCGTTGTATGGAAAGCTTTCTACATGGCCCCCCCCTCATAAGTAAGGATATCTCATCCAGGGACAAGGAGGTCATAACATCCCTGTATTCTTCCCTTAAAAGGCCAATTCAACATGTACCTTGCAAAGCACATGCAGCAGCTGGAGGGACCACAGAGGTTCCTCACCAGGAGAATCTAGGGCCTCAAACATCTACCTTACACTGATAGGCTAAAAGTCCTGTCCCTCTACTCAGTTTCATACAGACTCCTCAGGGGTGACCTCTGGCATACAAAGCATTCTTAGACCCTGCTTTGATGGGACTGCTGCATATCCACAAGTCAAGCTCCACTCAAGTAACCCATATGCATGACCACAACCTGGTCAGTGACATCAACAGGACTTGGTGGAACAGATTTGTGTCGCAGAAACTCCTCCATCTGTGGAATAGACTCCCTGTCCATGTCAGTCAGAGTACCTCATTATCCCTTTTTAAGCTCAACCTGGACAACTGGATGGGAAACAGAAAATCAACCCCTGGGATTCCACCTGTGTCCCTGCTGGACAGGGGCTTTGGGTGCTGACTTGTCTAAACATGGGCTAAACTCTTGGCTAGGTTTGTAAGGGCCTCAAGGCCACTAGCCTAGTAACTTCAATTGATCCTATGATCCTATGATTGCAGTTTTGTGGAAGGCAGACAAACATTTAACATTAACAGAACAATTATGATCCAGAAGGAAGCAAAATATAAGGGGATACTGCTGTTTTGGTGGGTCTTGATGCAGAGAAAGCATTCAATGGAGCAAGCTGGGTTTTTATGAATAGGGCAATGGAAGCATTTTCATTCCTTGATACAATAATAAGGTTAATAAGGAGGACATAATAATGATTGGAGGCAATAATTAAAGTGGGAGTGTTCCCCTGTGATAAGTTGTGTCTGAACAAAGAAACCATGCAGAGCAGAGCTGCCCTCTGTCCCCTTTATTATTTCCTTTATATTTAGAGTCATTGGCATAGAAACCAAGAGTCTCAGAAATGCAAGGATATAATTAGTATGGTAATCAAGAGAAGTTGGCTTTAATTGCAGATGATATTATTTTGTACCTGATAAATCCAGAAAAGGATGTCTCAGTGTTGTGGAACACTTTGAGACAGTTTCACGTTTTCAGGATATAAAATTAATGAAAACAAACAAAGGCTATAGCTGTAAATTATGTACATAGAAATGAACTGGTTCAGCAATACCCATATTTATACAGACACGATAATATGAAGTACTTAGGAGTATGGATTAAAAAGGTTTATGTTATGGCAGCTGAGTATATGTGGGAAGACACTAAAGAAAAGATAATACAAAAACTGATAAACCAGAAGCTCTTGTTTATGAATATGGATAGTAAGGTACAAGCAGTGTAAATGCTTTTAGTCCTTTTAATTTTAAATACAGGCCAGGCATATTTTTATCAAACAATGGAGAAGTTATGAACAATAATTAATAACAAGTTGAAGAAATTTATCTGGGAAGGGAAGAGGGCAATACTTAAGTGGGATAAATTGATCCTTCTAATAGAACAAGGTGGTTTAGGATTACCTGATTTGATGGGACATTTTAGAGCTACACAGTTAAGACTCATATACATAACACAGGCAGAAGGTTATAATTCAAAATGGAAAAGGATGATGATGAAGGAGGGGAGAAGTGCAATAAATAAAGAGATAGTGGGATTTTGGATGCAGAGTCTTAAGGAGAATAATTACAACCATACAGATTATTATATTCATAAATAGGAGAAAGTGTTCTAAGAACTAAGCCAACACAACAATGGAGAAAGGAGATTTTGCCAATAGTTATGATTGAAAATAGGGCTCAGAAAAAATGCAAGAAGGGGCTCACATTTACTGGAGAAAACTGACAAAGAAACCAAGATATTGGGAGAAAATAATTAGAGAGGGAAAGGTAATACAGTGAGATGAGGACAAGAAGATGCCTGGTCTGCAGGCTAGATACTGCTTTCCCTTCCAGGGACTGATATCAGAGTATAGGCAAACAGAAAGGGATAGGGGAATCTTAAGTGAAAGACCTGGTATAGTTAGGTTTTTAGTCAAATCGAGAACAGAAGCTACTGTTAAAAAAAGGATCATTAATAGGGCATATAAAATATTGCATGATAATTATAAGAATCAATCAGAGGAGGTTAGAAAAGACTGCAAAGATAAATTGGAAAAGCAATTTACAAGCGAACAATAGGAAGACATATGTATGGCTCCCATGTATGCAACAAAGTCCAGAAGGTTTAGGATCTTTACTTGGAAGTATTTGCATAGGAGTTTTTACACCCTAAGTAGACTTCAAAGAATTTTTCCTCAAGCTGTTAGCAAATGCTGAAGGTGTGATGGGGAAGAACGTGGTAACTGGGAGCATGTGGTTTGGGAGTGTAATGAGATGACAGATTTTAAAATTCCCTATGTAGAACCCTATCAAAAATATTGGGTGAGCAAATGGCTGTGACTAAGGATATGTTTTTAAATACCATTATTGAATTATCCCTTGTGATATAGGCAGAAGTACATTTATACAAAAGTAATCAAACAATCTTAACAAGTTCACATATACAAACATTATACATCACATATACTATTGTATATCATATAATCTAAGCAACATTAAATAAATTATTCATTTCCTGCTTTATCTTAAACCTCGTTCTTCTACCAAAGCATTTGTCTGCATGTCTCACAGTTTCTACTTTTTCTATTTAATTTTCTCCTATCCTTTTCAAAAGATCCCACTTTGTGTTCTTTTATCTCCGTTACAACACTCGCTACGCCAAATATTGTTGGATTAGATTTTGATTTCCTTTTTCTAGTAATTACTTTTGTAGCAGCCACCAGAATTAAACGTAAATAAGACTTTACTATGTCTAGGCAATTCACATCCTGTATCTCAGCTCAAAAAAACATAATAATTTCATTAGTTACACATATTTTCTTGCCCGATATTCCTGACAGAGTACTTTGCAGGAAATTTTTAAAAGTCTGCCGACTCATTATACTCTCAAAATAAATGCTCCCAGTTACTCTTGTCTCCCTCATTATACCTCCAAAAGTTGTCATCTTTGGACTCTGTTTGGGGTATAAAAGTATCTATGTAAACACTTCAGGCAAAAATCCGAAATCATACACGTCCTCCAATTGTTTCTTTGTGAACTGCATATCCAGTCTCTCTTCCCAATCTTTTCTGACCTCTTCTGATTGATTGCTATAGTTATCGTGCAATATTTTATATGCCCTCCTAATTATCCTTTTTATAACAGCAGCTTTTGTTGTGTAGGTCTTTCATTTAGGACTCCCCTATCCCTTTATCTTTGTCTATATTCTGATATCATTCCCTGATAGAGAAGGCAATCACTAGCCTGCAATCCTAATATCTTCTTGGCCTCTTTCCATTCTATTACATTTTCTTTTCTAATTATTTGTTCCCAATACCTTGGTTCCTTTACCAGCTTTCATCAGTAAATTCCAGCCTCCTTGCCTATTCTCTTTACCCTTAAATGCAGTCATCCCTATCAGCAGACTCTCCATTCTTCATTCTCGTGTTAGCTTAGTTCTTAATAGACTTTCTGCTACTTTATGAATATAATATTCTGCATGACTGTTGTTTTCCCTAAGGATCTGTATCCAAAATTCCATTCTTTCCTTATATCTTGAATTATGCCCTTGCTTCAACATCATTTGCCACTTTGAATTGTATCTTTCTGTTTGTGTTATGTATAACAGCTTTAACTGTAAATCTCTAAAATAACCCTTCAGATCAAGTAATCCTAAACCTCTTTTTCTATTGGGAGGATCAACTAATCCCACTTGACTGTTGCCCTCTTCCCCTCCAAAATAAAATCCTTCAACTCTTTATTACTTGTTATCCACAACTTCTCCTCTGGTTGATAAACATATATCTGACCTGTGTATAAAACTAAAGGGACTTAAAACATTTTTATTGCTTGCATCTTGCTATCCACAGACAAGCACTTCTATTTTCTCAGTTTCTGTATTATCTTTTGTTTAGTCTCTTTCCATATATCCTTAGCTGCCATAACAGAATCCTTCTTTAATCCATACTTCTAAATACATCATATTATCAGGACTCCATAAATATGGGTATTGCTGAACCAATTTATGTGTGGGTACTTAGTTTATAGCCTTTGTTTTATCTTCATTAATTTAATATCCCAAAAAAACACAGAACTGTCTCAGAATGTTCCACAACTCCACAACACTGAGATGTCCTTTTCTGGTTCCATCAGGTACAAAATAATATCATATGAAAATAAGGTCAACTTTTCTTGAGCAGCACACCAAATATATCCTTGAATTTCTAAGTCCTTTAATTTCTTTGCCAATGGTTATAAATATAATGCAAGTAACAAAGGGGCAAGAGGACACCCCTGCCTGTCCTCTGTTCAGAAACAACTTATCAGAAAGGAACCCTCCCAATTTGATTTTTGCCTCTGATCACTCATTTATCTTTCTAATTAACATTATTATTGTTAGAAAATGCAAATGCTTCCAGTGTGCTACTCATAAAATCCAGGTTATTCTGTTGAATGCTTTTCCTGCATAAAGTCCAACCAATAACAACAGTATTTTCTTATATTCTGTTGCCCTCTGAATCATCACTGTTCTGTTAATGCTGCCAAATGCTTTCCTCCACTCCACAAAATCACACTGGTCTGTATCTTCCAATTTCGGTATCACCTTTGCCATTCTTTCAGCAATTATAAACATAAACACTTTATAACCATGGCTTATATTTGAAATGGGCCTATATGAACCTGGATCAGGTGGATCTTTAAAGTATTTAGATATTACAGCCTTCACAGCTTTTTTACAGGATTTTGGTGATTCTCCTCATTTTAAAATACTGTTAAAATTGTCAATATCTTTGTCACTTTCTTACCTCCTAGTTAATACCATCTATTCCTGCAGACTTTCCTGCAGATTGATTATACATCACCATTTATCTCATCCCCTCCTATCTTAATTGTTATTTGTTAAGCCTCATATACAACTAACCTTGGTATGTTTAAGTCTTCCATAAATACTTTCATTTGTACCTTTTCTTGATTTCCCCACTTTCCACTTTATACAACTTTTCAAAAATGTTTCTGAAATATCTCTAATACCTCTACAGGATCTCTGATTATTTGTTATTGTTACAGACTCCCTAAGTTTGGCAAGAACTCTTTTTTACTTTCTGTTTCCTAAATTATTCTGCCAAATGTTTTTGTACTATAGAGTTTTTATCAAAAAAAAAAAAGTTGCTTAATAGCAATCTTTCTAAACTTATACATATCATCTATGTACTCCCTTATTTTCTCTTTACCACTCTGCAGTTGTGCCTCTTCTTCTTTTGTGAGATTCCTCTTATTCTAAAATACTTTAACCTTTCTCAGCCCCGCTAAATAATTCTTATGAATTATTATTAATTATTAACCAGATCTCTTTTTCCTTTATTTCTACCACATTTTGAACCCCCACTTTCATTTTCCCACTCACTAGTTGTAATTCTGGAGTACTTTCTATCCTCCCTAATAACTCCCATATAATTCCTACTCAGTCCTTAAATTCTTCTTTTTTTACAAGTAGGCAGGGAAGTAACAATGTCTCATCTTTACTTTATTATCCTGCATTTTTATCTTAGTAATTATTGGCACATGATCTGAAATAGCTATTGGATATGTGTCAATGGTCTCAAATAAATGCACATCTTCCTGTGAAATATAATTTTTCTCCAGTCTATCCCAGTATCTGTACCTTGGGCAATAATAATATGTAAAGTCTCTCTGGGTTCCTACTACTGAATTCACATCTTTCAAACCAAATACTTTCATAAATTTCTTCAAAAATCTACCCTTTTTGTTATATTTTCCCCTTCTAGACCCTCCCCAGATATATCCTTGTTGTTGTAAATCAAATTCCAGTCCTCACCTATAAATAATATTCTCTGCTGAAAGCTGATTATTTCTCCCTTAAAATTTAAAGCTACATAAAAGCAGTTTTAGGTGGTATATAAATACATGCCACTGTAATCCTAATCCCTGGCCTGTAGTCCCTTACTACTACAAATCTGCCATTATTATCTTTTTTCCCTCTTCTATCAATATTGGAGCTCCTCTGGCTATTAATATAAGTACTCCTCTTTTCCTTTCTCCCTGATATTCTGCAGAATATCCATCCTGAAATCCTTTATCAAATTCACATGCTCAGGTCTTTCCAAATGTGTCTCACATAGCCCTGCTATTTGCACTCTGCATTTCTTACTACAATTAAGTATATTTTTTCTTTTTGTCTATACCTGTGAGACCACGCACATTCCAAGATAATACAGAAAGTGCACCCATTATGGTAAGAAGTCATTATTCCCATTTATTATGTATGGCAGCTTTTTTAAATATCTGTTTCCAGCTTTTGTGATATATGCACCCATTAATGTTTATCAGCTTAATCCCTTATATGTTTTTTCTTATCATCAACATTGGAAGCTATGTCATATTTTACAAGACTTTTTGTTTTCATAAATGCCCTCAAACACCCCTAGAGCACCCCCATTAACAGTTCCTGCTGTAGAATACCAGTCCAGTTGCTTATTTTGTGCCTTCATAAAATTACAGTCTGTTCCTTCTAGTTTCTTTGGCACAACAGAAAATCTTAGATGGTCCTTACATGCTCTGTCCTCTAATTCTACCATTTTTTGAAACATCTTTTCTTGGGCAGTTCCATACTCAACCAGCCATTTCTTCATTTGGACCTCAGATTTTTGCAATTTTATCAGCTCATCAGAACATCCATTTTTCCAGCTTTTTATTTGAGTTGATACACTCCTTTAGTATTACATTTATTTTAATCAGCTCTAAGCACATTTGGCATATTATTCCCCTAGATTATTTGAAGCCATATCTTGCACCAAAGATGGAGCTTGAACTGCTTTTTGCTAAACAGCTGCAGGATTCTTTCCAGTGTTTTTTTATTTTGTTTTTTTACCTTTTCTAGTTAACCTTCTTTCAGGCTCTCTTAATTTCTTCTTTGCAGGCATCCAGGCAGTGTAGTTACTATCTAGTAACTGAATTGTACTCAAGCTGACAATATCACAGGCTGTTGTTTCTCAGTTTCTGTTTTCACACTGGCAGAGCTGACTCTAAGCTGTTGATCAGTGTGCAGCCATCTTGTAAGTCTAAGATTTGTTTGTTTTTTTTTTAGCTGGAACACAGGATCTGAATTGCCTAGACATAGTAGTAAGGCCTTACTAAGTTTGATTACAGTGACTGCCAAAAAAGTAATTACTAGAAAATGGAAATCAAACTTCAAACTAGTTGTATTTGAAGTACTGAATATTGTAAAAAGATAAAAGAAGTAGAAGAGTGATCTTTAGAAAAGGGAAGGATCAAATAAAAAAAAAATAAATGAAAATTGTGGGAACAATGCATGCAGAATAATGTTTAGGAGGAAGAGTATTGAGGTTTAAGGGAAGGCAGGAATTCAGCAATGTATGTGATGCTGGACTGATAATAATTAAAAAGAAAATATATGTGATACACAAAGTATGTAAATGGAAAAAAATGATAACATGGTTTGTTTTCTTTTCTGTTAATCTATGTTTGCCTGTATCTTAAGTGACAATTCAATAAAGGTATTTAAAAAAAAGTAATCAGAAAAGCCAGACTTTGGGTTATGGTTGCAACTCTGTACCAGGGACTCTTCTCGCCTCCCCTTGACACCGACTCCTATTAGAGAAGAACACCATCAAGAGCAATTATTAATACAGAAATGGCAATTGGAACTTTAGTTCAGGTGAATGTCATCTAGAAAAAACAAAAAGCAGAGAAAACCTTCCAAAATTTATAGTAAAAAGAATTTTAGCAACCCATTCCTGCTTAAACAAGTGTAAGTAGAGTAGGAGCATTCAGCAACCACCCTGAATATGACAGGAGAGGATAATTTCACTATAGTCAATCAGAAGCTAGATAAATGTATGAGAAAATACTCAAGCTTACTGGTGCCCTTTCAGACTCCATCCAAACAAACGACAAAAGGTTGGGAGGAAGAATGGAGAGTGCCCTGAAAAGCCACACCATTTCAAATTAATTTGTACAAAATGCTCAGAAGGAGCATGTGGATAGAATGATGGATTTCAAAGTGCTCAAGGAAGAGATCCCCAGTAACCTCAAAAGAGTTGGATGTTACATCACAGAAGGCTGTCTTCAGGTTCATTAATGTCCCAATCGGGGTGGAATAGCCCAACTGCATTTCTTTCATGAAAAGACAACTCATCTCATGGACAGGGCATCCAGAATCAAAGGTTTTATTAGATGTGGCCCATAGAGAACAAGAAGCACAAAGACATACAGAAAAATAAGTAAGGCCCTTGTTAATAAAGTGCCAAATGCACCTGATGAAATAATCACTTGTCTCATATATTTTGGTGAAAGGGAAAATACTCACAATTGAAGGATTTAGCGTGTATGTGAATAATGACTTTTTCCTATTCACCAGAATTAAAAGGAATAAGTTTGTTCCCATATTCCAGAAGTGCAGAAGAGCAAGTTTAAAATTCAGAACCCTATATTCTGCCAACATGAGGCTCTTTTTTTCTTCAAGCACAAAAACTTTCATGGACCCAGATCAGGCACATTTAGAAATGTTCAGATTCATACAGCAGTAAGAGAACTGCAGCATCCTCAAATGGGGAAGGCATGATAATGATCCGTATGGAGGTGGAGTGGAAAGAAACCCAGTTAAACCCTTCCCAGCTTTTTAAGGTGGATTGTTATTGCAGTTCCTGTATGGAATGTTTTGGGAATTGCTTTATGAGTTATAGTTATCACTGACAACAGAGACAGCAGTGGAGACCTAATGGACTACTCAGCTATTATTCTACATGGAGTGATCAGGGTTCATCATTGCTACCTGCCCACTATTGGCAGTTAATCCTGGCAGCAGTTTTGCACCATTATGGAGACCCCCTGTAAACCACATAGTTGGCTCACTGAAAATCACTCCTCATATGCCTACTTGGGCTGACCGGACTTAGATCTGTAGGAGCGGACTGCGCTTGTTAAGCAGTAATGCAGGAGCAACTGCACTTGTAATGGGAATGCTGACAGGTAAATTATATCATCAGGAATTTACTGGTTCCCCATTTAGATGACCTTATTTTTACTTATTTGGAATGTAAATTGATTAGCAGATAGCAAGAAAGCTCAGAGAGAGCTCTCCCATATTAAAACCACAGATAATTATGCTCCTGGAAACTCACCTAACACAATAGAAATATCAACAGTTACGAGTAAAAGGCTTTAAAGAGGCATATGTTTCCTCATTTCAGGGTGCCAGGAAGAGAGGCGTGGATATGTACATAGTGAGAGAGGTACGCATTTAGCAATACAGGAAAACTCAGTTGACAAATTGGGTAGGTATTTTGCGATAAACATCTTTATTAAGGAAAAATGCTAATATTAGACTCTGCATATCAGCAAAAGCCATCTGGGAAAGTGTGAGATCAATGTTAAATGACCTCCTTAGCTTCCTCCAAAGAATTTTGGTGCTGGCTGGGAACAGGAATATAGTCACTAATAGGTGAGATGTTGAAAGGCGACCTAAACAACAGTCAATTTCTAGGGAGGTTCGGCTATTACCAAGTTACCTTAAAAGTTTTGGGCTAATGATGTATCTAGGAGCCAGAATAAAATAGACTTTACCTTCTACTCTCTCAAGCATCAGGTTGGAACAAGATTACATGAAATCTACAACTCACAAGAACATCTGTACATAGTTCAGAATGTGTGTACATAACCCATATCACTATCAGATCATGTGCCAGTTGGTATGTGTTGCTCGTCTTGGTTTACAATTGAAGACAAACAGGCAGGATAGTGTGTTTATATGCTTTATTACACAGAAACACATCTGGATGGATAGCAGCAGTACAAAATATAAATGAACTGATTAACTGACAGACTACAAAGACATGCATGCTTACTTCTCAACAGCTTACTACAAAATGGCAGTCAGGCTCACACGTGTTCAGTATTTATACACATGTGCAAGCCCATGGAAAGCTTCCTAAAGGCATACATACATACTGATCTACATCCTCCCTCTTTAGTGAATTGCCCACAATAAAATAACATCTGAAAAAGACACTGCGAAATAAACAAAACATTCATGTCCAAGTTGACGTGTATCTGGAACATGGTCTGGAAATGCGACCTGATCTAGTGATATAGCAATTAGGACTGGGTTTAACAATATGGACAGTCATTGATGAACAAACAGTTTGAGGAGTTTCAGGATTCTTCTCAGGAATAGGGATATTTACTGAAACATCTTCTGGAACTGGATCGCCGGATAACTCACTCTGAAATTACATTCTTTTTCACAGGTATGATACTGCAATACAGGCTTGGACACTGGTACTAAATGTTTCTGATTCTGCTTAAATTCAACTCCTTGTGATTCCACAATGTATGATCTCGGATCTGGCATAGACTTCTCATGACTCCAATACGATCAAAACCTTTGGACATCTGCATCCTCACTATCTCCCCTTCTCTTAATGAATTGAGCAGTTTGCTGGTCTTATCATAATAGGACTTCCGGGATAAGTGCTTCTTCAGCAGATAGGCTTTTACTGATCTGTTGCTCTTGACACTTGGAACCAATAGATTACTGCTAATTGGTAATGTAGTTCTGGTTTGTCTCGACAGAAGTCTTTGTGCAGGTGAACCAAGATGTTTATCACAAGGAATTTTGCGTCTTTCAGCTTTTCCCGGGTAGGGGTCGCCACAGCGAAACTCCGGTCCGCTAATGATTGGTAGTTGATTTTTACGTGTTGAGTTACCAGCCCTGACACACAACCTTCAACGAAGGTATGCCCATTCATGCATATCTCCACACAGAAGATGCTCTAGCTGAGAATCAAACCGGACAGCGTCTTACTGTGAGGCGACAATGCTACCGCAGCACCACCACCGTGGGTATTTCTGAGATTTAAGAGATTCAGAAAAACATTGCTATTGTCTCGTTTCTGCTTCTCTAATAACTGTTTCACACTTTGAACTGCATGTTCTGCCAAACCATTTTACTGTGGGTACTCAGGGATACTCATAACATGAATAAAGTCCCACTCTTTAGCAAATCTCTTTAACTGCTAGCTTGTAAACTGTGTACCATTGTCAGAAATAACTTTGTGTGGACTAAATGAAGCTTCAACTTAGTAATGACAGTGCTGGATGCTAGATTAGGAAGTAGGTCAGCCTCAAACCAATTTGAATAAGAGTCTACTAACACCAAGTAATGTTGACCATTCCACTCGAAAATGTCTGTAGCTATTGTCGACCAAGGTAGTTCAGGAATCTGGTTTAGCTGAAGTGGTTCTTTCTGTTGATGTGACTTAGTACTATTACATACAGAACACGATGAAAGTACTCTGTCAATGTCCCTTGACATAGAAGGCCAAAACACTAGGTCTCTCTCTCTCTCTCTTCTTTTGGTAGAATCAGTTTCTGGGTGGCCACAATTCAAAATGGTAATGTACTCTTGTTGTACGGATTTTGGAAAAATCACTTTTGGATCTTTCATGATGATACCATTGTCAAACAAAATCTCATCTCTATAAGGAAAATAAGGTTGCATGTCATGAGGTAAACAAGATTGCTTTAATGGCCATCCTCGATTGATAAAGTGATTGAGATTCTGAAGAACTGGATCTGAGGCTGTATGACATCTAAGCTCATCAAGATGCACGAAAGAAAAATTTCTCACTTCCATGACTTCAAAATCAAGTTTTTCATCTTCAAGCTGTTCAGTGGTCTTTCTGGGTGATCTGGTTAAAGTATCTGCAAGATAAAGAAATTGCCTTTTGTGTAGACAACATTGAAATTATACTTTTGCAATTTCAACAACATGCGTTGCCATCTGGCAGGAACTGTATGCATAGGCTTTCTCAAAATAGTGACTAGAGGTTGGTGATCTGTTTTGATTCAAATAGGTCAGCCATAAACATAATCATGGAACTTCAAACATGCAAACACAATTGCCAAGAGTTCTTTCTCTATCTGAGCATACTGCATCTCGGTTTGGATTAGACCTCGGGATTCATAGGGTCATAGGTAGGTACTAGAATATCGGCCCTAGGGCCTATACAAACCTAGCCATAATGATTCCCTGGCTATTGTTTCCCCACAAATATTTACTTTACTGGACCCTGTCTAGCAGGGCTACTGATGTGATCCCTGGGGTGAATTTCCTATCGTCACAGTTCCTCTTGAAGAGGGCCATTGAGGTGCTCTCCCTGACATTTATGGGCAGCCTATTCCAGAGTATGGGGAGCCTCTGGGTCAGGAACCTATCCCTGCAGCATGTTCTATTCATTGTGATAAGGTTAAGAGCCCTGGAGCCTGTGGCTCAAAGGGATTGGGATTTCTTTAAGTGTAGCATGTCCAACAACTCTGGGTTTGACATGGCCTTGTATGTTAGGCACAGATCGCCTCTGAGTAGGTGATATGTGACAGAATATAGCTGGAGTTTCTTTAGACGGTCAGCATAAGGCATCTGCTTTAGGCCTATGATTCTTTTTGTGAGGTATTTCTGCGGCATTTCTAGTTGTTGGAGATGTCTTGTGAGGTACATACCAAATGGCGCATTGTATTCTATAATGGGTCTAATGAGAGATGAGTACAGTGGGACAATGACCTCCTTTTTTCTGGATGAAAAGTCCTTAGTGATGAGGTGTACCACATAGAAGGATTTTCTAACTGTTGTGGCTATGTGGTTATCAAAGGTGTGACCACTGTCCACCTGTGTCCCTAGGTCTCTTATCACACTTTCGGTGTTTAGTGTACTGCCACCTATGTGGTAGTTCACACGTACGTGTTTTTTCCCAAAGGGGACAACTATACATTTTTTGGCATTTAGCTTGAGCCCATGGCTATGGCACCAGGCATCTGTTTTGGTAAGGCCTTTTTGTAGTATATCCACATCATTTGGGGATTCAATAATGGCTCCCAGCTTACAGTCATCTGCAAAGTTTGTAAGCTGGAGTCCGTTAGTGTTGGCCTGTACTTCAGAGACGTAGATGCCAAACAAGAGTGGTCCCAGGACAGAACCCTGTGGTACACCACTTGTCAATTGTCTGCAGCTGGATTTGGAGCTGGCTACTTTTACAGTGTGTGTTCTGTCAGTAAGCCAGTCTGCAACCCATCAAGCGATGTAGAGATTAATGCCCAGCTTAGTAAGTTTATCTATGATTCCAGAGTGGGGGATATTGTCAAAAGCCATGGTGAGGTCCAAGTAGGCTGTGTGAACCACCTTACCCTCATCTACGGCTCTGGAGACTGATTCAAAGAAGTCGATCAGGTTCAGGAGGCAAGATTGGCCCTTCACAAACCCAAACTGGGTGAGGTCCAGTGTTTGAAGGTTGCCAGTGTCTTTGTTTATAAGTTCCATGATAATACATTCCATGGCCTTGCAGATCAGGCTCGTCAGACTGATGGGACGGTAGTTCCCGGGATCCAAAGTGGATCCCCCCTTCTGGACTGGGATGACTGTAGCTGGGCGCCACTCTGTGGGCACGAAGCCTGAGGTGAGGCTATGATTTAACATGACACATAGGTGAGGTGCCACTTCATTTTGTAGTTCATGCAGTACACAGCTCGGAATGTTGTCTGGTCCCATGGATGCTGTATTCTTGGCTTTGAAGAGTGCAGTTTTTACCTGAGTGGCAGTGATTACCGGAATTTGGCATTCTTTTGGTATTGAGATGGGCCCATTAGGGGCTGAAGTTGGCACTGAATCTATCTGCCAGGATATTGACAATATCCTTGGGATCAGTATATCTAGTGCCATTCTGCTGTAGCTCAGAGAAGATTTGAGTATTGCCATTTAGATTCTTGACATAGCTATAGAATGCCTTGTGGTTGTCTTTGGAATCTTTGGCAATTTTGTTTTCATAACTAGCTTTGGAAGGTTTTATGAGGGATCTCAGCTTTCTACTGAGGCTGGTGAGGGAGTTTTTTGAATCCTGGGTTCTTCCTCCTTTCTGCAACAGTTTCTTCCTTCTGTTGTACAGCTTGTTTATGGCAGGGGACACCAGATTGGCTTCCTTTTTTTAGAGGACAGCATCTTGGTTCTATTTGGGATGGCTCAGTCCATGCATGAGTGAATGTGCTCGTACAGTACCTAAGTTTAGGATTCAGCAGTTGAACTTCCAGTTCCCATGTCCATGGGTGTCATGAAGTTTGTTATGTCTGACTTGAGAAGCATGAAGTTGGCTTTGGAGAAGTTTTTTACGGAGGTTTTCTTACTGGTGGGTGGGGATGGGATGTGGATGTCAAGGGTGATTAGCTTATAGTTTGATCTGACCAACGAGGGGTGACCACTGGTGTGGAGCATCGATCTCCCATATTGGTAATGATCACGATATTGGTACCCCTGGTGGGACTATGAATTAGTTGCTCTAGGGCGTAGGAATTTAGGAATTCCAAGAACTGTTGAGGAAAGGTGTTGGTACAGGAGTAGTTTTCCCAGTTAATAGCAGGGTAGTTGAAATCACCCAGTATTAGGGTGTTTGGTTCTATCTTAATATTTTCCAGTATGTTTAGAAAGGTGTAGTGAGAATCTTGGGGCATGGTGGGGGATCTGTAGCAAGCTACAATTTGTATTGCAGTCTTACCTAGTGTTAGTTGCATCTGGAGAATTACAGATGCATTATGTTGGGCAAACAGCCTGGAGGTGTAAATATCCTTGGTGAATATGGACACTCCTTCACATTTAGTGTTTCGGTCCTGGTTAGGTGGCAGAAAAGTGTGGCATGAGTTGTAGCCTTTTATTGCAGGGGTGCTCTCTGGAGCTTTGAACTAGGTTTCAGTTAATGCACAGATATCAATGTTCTCCATTTTTTGGAGAGCCTCAAGAGAGTGCATCTTTAGGTTTAGACTTCTAGCATTGAGTAGCATTACCTACAGAATTTGCTTGCTTGCACTTGCTACGGTGGTAGTTTTGTCCTTTGAACCTTGCCTAGAAAAGGCACTATAGGGATGGCAATAGCCTTAGCCAGTAACCTGAATGCCAGGGGCAACAGGTGCAAACCATCTTTTGCAAAGCATTGTGGTTTGTCAATCATGTCATCCCAGGCAGACAGACACTGGATCCCCTTTGAATGACACCAGAAGCTTAGCCAATTATTGAAGTCAATCATTTTGTCCTTATACTGTGGTATAGTTCTGGGTGTTGGCAGGATGCTACTCAGGGCTAGGGTAATACCTGCCTGGGCTGCATGATCCGAGAGCTCTTCCATGTCTCTTTTCATGTAGTTCAGGGAGGTACATCTCAAGTCATCCACTCCAATATGGACAATGACAGAGTCATATTTGTACCTGTTGTGGAGTGACTTGAGTGCATGCAATATGTGGCAGATCCTGGCACCCGACAGGCAACTAACTGTAATTTTCTCCTTCTTCAGCCTGGATTCATAGGCTACTGTTCTACCCTCTTGAAGAATGACTGAACGAAGACCAAACTCTGAAGCATCACAAGAAAGAATTACTGGTTTATGAACATCATAGTATCTGAGAATTGGTGGACTGGTAATTCTCTGTTTCAGTACATCAAATGCTCTTTGGTGTTGCTCTAACCATGATCAGAATACATCTTTGTGTGTCAGCTCTCCAAGCAGTGCTGAAAGTTGGCTCAAGTCTGGAATGAAATTGCCTAAGTAGTTAACCATGCCAGGGGCTTGAACATTGTCTAGAGCTGGCATCTCAAGAATTGCTGTTCATTTGGAAGGATCTGGTCATAAGCCTGAACTGGTAAATATATGACCAACATAAGTAATTTCTCATAGCCTGAATTTGCACTTCTGAGGATTCAGCTTAAGATTCACTTCATGTGCCCTTTCCAGAACTTTCACGAGGTTTCTGTTATGCTAATCTTCACCATTGCCTCCTACTAGAATATCAGCTACTATAATAGCACACTGATACCCAGAAAAAATTGTTCCATTGCATGCTGGAAGACTTCACTGGCAGAATTTATCCCAAATAGCATTCTCAAAAATCTGTACCTGCCAAAAGGAGTACTGAAAGTGGTTACCAAGGAAGATTTACGGTCAAGGTAATTTGCCAAAATAAACTCTTTGCATCCAAAACAGAAAAAAATAGTGGCATTTGGCATAAGAGCAGTGACTTCATCAACTGTATGCATTAAATGATGAGGTCTTTTTAGTGCTTTGTTCAAATCTCATGGATCAATACATATCCTGATATCATCTGAGCTTTTCTTATGAACTACTACCATGGAAGATACCCATTCAGTAGGTTCATCAACTGGATAAATTACACCTTGCTGCACCATTTTATCTAGCTCAGCTTTGTCTCTGTTCTGCATAGCTAATGGAACTTTCTGAGCTACTCGGACAGCTGGGCTGACTTCAGGGTCTAACTTCATGGAGTATACAACTGGGAGTTTGCCTAGTTTCTTTTTGAAAAGATCAGCATAGATAGAGAAAACAGACTGGGTGAAATTAGAAAAGTTGTCTTTCAAGCGTACATTGTGCACTTCCTTATTAAATGAAAGTAGTCTAATTTTCAAACTGTCTCTGAGGCCTAATAATGACTGTACATGCCTTTTGACCACATAAAATTGGAAGTCATAGCTATTCCCAGCAGAGTAACATGAAAGCATTATTGAGCCTTCGGTCTGAATTTCTTCACCACCATAAGTGACAAGCTTTACATACTTTGCCAAATCAAGCTTCTTACCAGCACACACTGTAGCAAATGTTTCTGCACTTTGAACCTATGTCAACTTTGAGGTCTATGGATCTTCCATTTATTTATCTGAACAGTACAAAATATTTCATTCTTTGCCCATAAATCTACTGCATTGACTGTTTAATTAAGCACAGACACACCATCAACATAAAAAATAGGGTCACAGCTTTCTAACTGATCAACTTGTTTCTTTGAATCTTCTCTTTTAATAAAAGTATTGTCTTTCGGCTTTTCCCAGTTAGGGGTTGCCACAGCAGATATCCAGTCTGCTAATGACTGGCAGTGGATTTTTACGGTGCCAAGTTGCCAGCCCGACGCCCAACCTTCAAAGAAGGTACACCCATTCACGTACACACATACCTGCATGTCTTTATACATCACTCGATCACGGGAAGGACATGCAGACTCCACACAGAAGGCACTCCAGCCAAGAATCAAATGGGAGAACTTCTTGCTGTGAGGTCACAATGCTAACCGCTGCACCACCATGGCCCGTTCTCTTTTGAGCTTTATTTTATTTACAAAACCTTTGGAAATTATTCCACTTATTGCACTTGTGGCATTGCTGACCAAAAGCTAAGTACTTTTCTCTCTTAGGTTAATGATTTGCACCACAATTATGACAGTTGACTATGAAACTGAGTAGAGGCACATTCTTTGATTTTGCTGAGTCACTCTTATGCTTCACTGAGACTGTGCGTACTCTGGAATTTGCTAGAAAGCTATGGGGTTTCCCAGTGAGTGTTGCAGGGTTCATAGTTGCTGCTGGGTCTAGTTCATGTTGTCGTAAGTCAACAATATTGACTATGATATTGTCGGCATGACAATGTCAAAAGTCCAGAACATCGCGCAGGTAAACTGAAATCTCCATAAGGGGGAGATTTCCACTTACCTTAATGTAGTGCAGTCTTGGAGTTGGTATATTTATGTAGGGGGGGTGTGAGGGGCACAGACCCTCACGTGGGGGGTGCAGGGGGGCTTGCCCTCCTGCCTACGATAGTTAGTTTTTTTTTATTGATTTTTTTTTTTACATTATTCGAAATTTTACTACTTCAATTAATAAAGTTCAACCTTTATTGATTCAATGTAGTAAAATTTCGATAACATGATATAGACGCTTGCTGCCATGTGCTTGGGCCTATTTTTGTTACCCACATGCTGCATACTATCAACATTAGCACTAGAAGATACTGGAAGCATGCATTCCTCATTTGTAAGCATATTTGTGTGATTTTCTGTGAGCTCATATATCTGACAAATATCAATAGCTTTATTCAAAGTTAAATCACTGTCAGGAAGCAAAATCTTTCTCACAGCATCATCTTTAATACCACACACAAGTCTGTCTTTTATCAACTCATCCCTTAAATCACCAAATCTGCACACTTTAGCTGGCTTTTGATCCCTTGTGTAAAATATGTGCCTTTCCATTGTAATTTTCATTTGGGGGTTACACATTTCTTTAAATTTACATTTTAAGCACTCTGGGTCTTCCCTTGACTCAGCCGGTAGCACTATATGATGGTTTTCCCCCTCCCCTGCAAGCATAGCAGGTGAATGCACAAATGAACGCTCTCTTTCTATGGCCTCTGAACCAGCTAAATTAAGCAGAATAAATGCCTTTGTATGGTCATCTTTATCAGAAAATGCAGCTTGTATGAAAATATCGTACTATTGTTCACTCTCCAATTCTCTGCAATTTTATTATCAAAGACAAGAGGAGCTGGTCCACAAAATTCTTCAGCCATGCCAACAAAGTATGCTT
This sequence comes from Protopterus annectens, assembly GCF_019279795.1. NCBI lineage: Eukaryota > Metazoa > Chordata > Ceratodontiformes > Protopteridae > Protopterus > Protopterus annectens. The sequence continues at coordinate 826,930,285 of NC_056744.1, forward strand.
AAACACACTGAAAATATAGCCCTTGTAATTATGTAAGAACCTGCACACACAGACAGTACTTGTAATAACAGTCAAATCCACAATAAACCTTTGAAATACTGTACTTTGTGAAATATGCTTTGAAATGGCTATATTTGCAAAATAACTGTACTGTAATACTGCACAAACTTATGAACACTTTGTATACATCGGATATCTTGAATAGCTTTAATTAATGCAAAAAGTAGCACATGGAGAAAAAATATGGTTGTTTTCCTTATTTTATACATTTTTATGTGATTTGGTCATTATTTCAAACATTTCTGTGACTATTTCGAATATTTTTATCAATATGTAGCAGTTATGGATATTTTGTTTAACTAGAAATTTGTTTGTGCATTCTGAGTGCTTTGTTTTATATTCTGTGAGTAAGAAATCATTCAAACAAGTTTTAGTACCTGGAATTCGTTTTTGCGAGTTGTACATGCAGTAGGGATGATCCATTCCTCTATATTAACTGAGTGCCACTTGGTCTTGAATCTGGATCCCATTCTGACACCATGTCGCTCATCTTGGTTTACAATTGAGGACAAACAGGTGGGGGTAGTTTGTTTATATGCTTTATTACACAGAAACATATCTGGATGGATAGCAGCAGTACAAAATATAAACAAACTGAATAACTGTCAGACCACACAGACATGCATGATTACGTCTCAACAGCTTACTACAAAATGGCAGTCAGGCTCGTACATACTCAGTATTTATACACATGTGCAAGCCCTTGGAAAGTTTCTTAAAGGCATACATACATACATACTGATCTACAGTATGGTTCTCCAATTTAATTACACAAATGGGTATCTGAGCCAATGGTGGTTCCCAGTATATTGGTTATAATCTAAAATGTATGAATTCTACACTGTTAGTCTTTTGCTGAACAAATTGGCACAATTCTGCAAAAGTCCTGACACAATAAAAAAATGGATGGGAAAAACTACAACAAGAACATATATCTGATACATTAGCAAAGAGAGACTAGCATGAGAAGAAAGGATCATACACAATATTCAGACATCTTGGATCAACTTAAAGTCTTGCAATCACTGAATGGGGAAAAAAACAGGAAACCATGAATATGAAAGAAAGGCAGTACAGGATACCTTAGATGCCTATCTAAGGGAACCATGTGAAAGTGTCCCTATAAGACAAATTTATTTTGAAAGCACCCAAGGTCACAGAAAGCTCTAGCAAGGAGACATAGAGTTCAAAAGGTAGAGAGGGAGATACCAAAACTGTGAGATGAGGAAAACTGGGAAATTGGCCTATGATCCAAAACATATAGCCACAATACTATTGGACTTTTATCAGAAGAAGCTGAGAACTGAGATAGAAGGAAGACAGTAGAACATGTTAATTGTTTGAAGTATGTGGGAGGGTTGGTTAAGGATAAGGGAAGTTTGAATGAAGAGGTCAAAGCTAGAATCAGAGGGGCTGCAACCAACAGGCGTAGAGTCTCAGGTGTAGTGTATGACATAAGAATACCAAAGAAACTGAAAAGTAAGGTGCACAAAACAGTGGTGCGACCAGTATTACTGTATGGTGCAGAAACCTGGGCAATAAAGGCAGAGCAGATGAGGAAACTGGAGGTGATGGAAATGAAGCGCCTGAGACAGGTAGTAGGATGCAGACTGTAGGACAGATGAATAAATGAGGACATAAGAGCAGAAACCAAAGCAGCTCCAACTGCAGAAAAGATCAAAGAGAACAGATTATGGTGGTTCGGGCACATGTGCAGAAAAACAGAAGAAGATTTGGGACAGATAGGAAGAAGGTTAGAGGAAATGAGGGCATCCAGCAAAGAGGTGGATGGATTGTGTGAGAGAAGATCTGCATCAGTCAAGCATGAGTGTTGAAGAAGGCAGGAGTGTGGCATTGAATTGAAAATTGACTTGCGAGAGATGTTGACAGTTAACAGTTAAGGTGACAGTCCACAGCAGGGCTAGCTAACCACCCAGTGGTGTAAACTTTGGCTCGAGATGATTGTCACTGTTGAAGTGACACACTGATCCTATGTGCAAAATGGGAAAAGGGGTTGAGGATGGATAGATGGATGGATGGATGGATGGATGGATGGATGGATGGATGGATGGAATGGGTGACAGTTAACACATCCCCCCGACCCCATGTAAAAAATGGGAAAAAGGGGGTTCATAATGTTGATGATGATATCACTTGTAAGAACTACAAGATGATTGGGAGACACACAGATAATTTCACCACTCTGTCCAGACCTTAAACCAACAGTCTCCTTTCCCCTATAAGAGCCAGTGAAGTTAAGACAAGCTTGACCAAGCAAGCCCAAGGCAAAACATTGGCCTTCCAGTTGATTTGGGGAAGAAAGGTGATGACATATTAATACAAGTATAGGTGAAGCTATTCAAAACTATTCTACATGAGAAAGAATTCCAACCTTCCTAGCACAAGGGTATATTTACTGTCATTCCTAAAGTAGACAAGGATCCCACAAAAGCTGCATCGTATAGACCCATATTGATTTTAAATCATGACTATAAAACATTTATGAATATTATAGCTAATTGGCTGGCTATTACAATATCTCATCCAATTAGTTTAAATTAATGCAGTTTTATACCTGCTTGGCAAGCTTATGAGAATATACTAACAATGTACATGAAAGAGAGAGATGCCAAGGAGAGAGGCACCTATCAATATTTAATGAACTTAGACATAGAAAAGGCTTTCTTTGGCGTCTGCTGGAAGTTTCTGTTGATGGTCCTAGGTAGATTTGCTTTTCCAGGGGAATTCATAGATCTAAATTGTTTGCAAGGTCCCAAGTGCAACTAAATATTGAGAGCAGACTGACAGTCTGGAGAGGGGTACGAGACAGGGATGCCTGCTTCCCCCAACTATTTGCCCTGTACCATGGAACCTTTGGACCAAAAACTCAAGCAAAACTGCAGCCATTCCAGTTAATTTTGTGCCTACTTTTGATGTGGTACAACAGTATATATATCACCGGGGTCATTATAGGATGAAGTATCTGAGAATTCAGTTTGCTAAATAGAGCTGTGACTCTCCTAGGTTTACTTAGGAGATAGCAAGTGGCAAGTATCTGGCCTCAATTTCAAAATGAGAATTACTTGGATTGGATCTACACAATAAAATCAAGGCCATTAAAATGTTCATATTACCACTGATTTTATACACAAGGCAAGTTTTGTATCTCACCCTGGACTAAATTTTTGGACATTATAGGAGAAAAACGTAAAGAGGTTTTTCAGGGTAGAGGGGATAAGAAATGAAGAGATAGCTATGAGAAAGTTTCCCAACCAGAAGACAGGGATGGTCTAGTCCTCCCAAAGATGATAGCTTACCACAAGGCAACATGGGCTAGGTTGGCCTACTAAATGTGGGGTCCCAATTATGATGCCAAGTGTAAACAACTGGCATTATCACAGCGGCAAAGTTATTTACATCTAAGAAAAATGGAATATTTGGTCTGAGTACACTGAGGAAAGAGGAGGCATGAGACAGATACAAAGAATTGTGAGCCTCAGAGAAATGGACTCTTGGTTCCCTTTGCTTCTTCCAGTTGGAGTACTGCATACAACACTACAGTGTAATCTACTTGTATATAACTTCACTTTTCAGAAAGATAGGAGGTGGGGCAGAATGTTCCAGAATTTCTTTACTGATATGGTACTTAGATTTTGATGGTTAATGACATAATTATTTTTGTCTAATAGGGCCTGAATTTTAATCCTGTATGTGTGGGTATGGTAGGCTTTTCGGGGTAGGGGGTGGTGTTTTATTAATATTCCAGATACACCAGACTTTGCCTCAATGCCTCAAATTGCTTTCTAGCTAGAAATATCCAAGTAGGTGGATTGTATATGACTCATTTCTTATAGGAGCATTGGAATTTAGTATGTTAAGAATGTCTGGTTAAAGTGTTCAACTGCATCATCTAGTGGGAGATGTTTGAGGATAGCCCAATTGTACAGCCAAGGGAGTTTGTAAATGTGCCACTTGTTTAATTTGGAAAGGTTACTGAATAAATTATATAAGGTAGGTTTTCTAATAAAGGAGTGAGAGTAGATGGCACAGGTGGAAAGTGGTCACTAAAAGTGCAAAATACCAGCCTGTGCTACGTTGGTGGGGTTGTTTGGGAGAATCCAGTAGGTGTGACTGATACAGGCCAGACATATTTCTATGTAATGAGAACTACTGAATGCCTGCTGTGTGGTGCAGCAAAGAGTCCGGTATTTTCCTGCATTTGCTGTATAGGTTCCCACCAGGAGTGCCTACTTGGGGGGCTTCTATGATGGTTCCCAGTATAAAATGGATGCCTGACAAAGTCTTGCCAGAGTGATGTCCAATGGCATATCCTGTTTTGGTGAGCAGTGTAGGCACCACTACAGTGATTTGTGAAGATACCATCCTGACCTTCTGAGATAATGGTAAGAAGTCACACTAAGAACACCGGAGATGTATTATTAAGTATCTGTCCTATATATGTATAGACACAATGGTTTCCTGCTTAGTACAGAGTGAGTTGTAAGCATGTTACTGTATGTTATATTTTATTGTACAGTTCTGGATGCCATAGAAGAGAATTGTCTTCTGTACCAAAGGGGGGTGAAAAGGCTTTCCATGCACACGAGTACATATTACTTACTGACGCTTTTTTAAGTAAAAGTGTTTTTGAAAATGACACATTGTGTAAGTTATCCGGCAGCAGTATGCATATCATTCACCCTGGATTGGAAAATGTGGGTCTGTTTAGATGTACAGGTATTCAGGGTGCAATCTGGCTGCTATTCAGAGTATGAAGACTACAGTTATTCAGGTAACCTGTGTGTGACCTTTGCAGTTTTATGTCTGTACACATGCAATTATTAGACTACACAATGTGTTCTGAAATGCAACTGATCACTGAGTTACAATGATGTCCTAGAACTTTCTAGGCAGAGGAGTAATACTCCTACACACATCTATCATAGACATCTAAACTATCAGAATGGCTGCCTGTGACCACTTTGCTATTGACAATGGCAGCCACTGCTCAGTTCCATGACTTCTGTGTGAATATACAAGCCAATGAAAGTGCCCACCACCATGCCATAAAGATACAGTAGAAGAGGCAGGGAGTCTGGGGATATCACAATTACATTTGCAGGACTAACCCTATTTAATTCTAGGATTGTCCTTTCAGTTGTCAACTCGGTAAGAACTCCATCCAATATTCCTCTTTATTTGAGATCCAAGAAAAGTTGGAAGATCAAAGTAGTCACACAGTACCAATAGATGCTAAGCAGTTTACTCACCACAATCCCCAAAGTGCCTCAGAGATAAGTACCATCTGCAGGGCAGAGAAAACAAGGAGGCACTCTGTCATATTTCTGCTATCTGAATTAGCCATCTGGAGGGTACAGAATATGGTAGACTGGCCATAATACATAGGAGATGAGGCAGCAAGCTAATTTTTTTGTAAAACTCAGCTGAAATTCAAAACTGAGTATAACAGAGGGTCATCATTTTATATATTTTTGTGTACAGTACTTGAAAATCCAAATATTAAACTTGAGTCCTTCTGAGGAATTTATAAAAATTTCAATTTACATATGTGTTAAAATATGGGCCAAGTCTATTTATTTTACCCAAGATGGGCATATGTCTGGCAAGTACTTCACTTTTACCTAGAAACTGTAATTTCCGAACATCCTTGTTAAAATTCAAGAGATGCAGAAAGAACTCCAAGAATGAATTAAAAATAGCAGAGAAGGGGCAACCTTGCTTTGTACCATTTTCTAAGGGACAATTGTGGGCAGAAGTCAACTGAACATAGGCAGATGGAAAACTATAGGTGATGGTGGATACAGCTAAAAATTGTATATTTTTGAATGTTTCAAATAAAAATGAAGTCAAGATTCTGCTTGATACCTTTTCCAAGTCTAAAGTTAACAACATGATAGGGATTTGGATTAGTGCCAGAGGTATCATGCCCACTAAAATTTATCCACAATATATGCTTATTATTTTGAGAAGATATGGATTAACATTGTTCCTGGTAGGAGCATAAGGAAAGAAGTGCTATAGCAGCCCAGAGTCCCATCCAGCTGACATTAGCTTTATTTTAATACAATTAGTTTATAGTATATTTCCCATTACATTGTATGTTGTTGTTTGTCTTTCGGCATTTCCCGGTAAGGGGTCGCCACAGCGGAACTCCGGTCTGCTAATGATTGGCAGGAGATTTTTTACGAAACGCCGAGGTGCCAGCTCGATGCCCAACCTTCAACGAAGGCACGCCCATTTATGCACGCATGTCTTTCAAACGCTACCCAACCACGGGGAGGACATGCAGACTCCACACAGAAGGCTCTCCCAAGCCCAGCATCGAACGGGAGAACCTCTTGCTGTGAGGTAACAATGCTACCGCCGTACCACCGCGGCATACATTGTATATGCTCTTCCAAATATGTGATGGACTACATATTACTGTTTTTTTTTTTTTTTTTGCAATGGCTGCATCCTGCAAGCAGGTGAGAAATAAAAGTAAATAAATGCTGCTGTCTCTGTTTTGTAGGCAAAAATCAAAATGCTGGCTACTTATTGCAGAATTAAACCCACATAAATACACTGCTTATCCATGGGCTCACTTTGATGATGAATAGAGTAAGGGAGGCTATGAAGAAGGAATATTTCATCCAGCATCTTGAATGTGTAACATATTTTCCTGCTTTAGTATGTTGAAATTCAAAACATTTTTTTTACATTTACACTTAATGTCATGGGCAAAAGTGTTAGAACATTTCACACAGGATTAATGGTATTAAAAGTGTTAAATAATCAGACTAAAATTTAGATATATTTTTCATCTGTCTGGCTTTCTTTTGGTGGTCACAGTTTGTTTATCCTCTGGGAAGTATTTTGAAGCATGTGATGTCTAGGATTTATTCACAAGCTTCTTTACCTCCTCCTTCTTGGTTAATCCTGGTTCCCACTGCCCACCTTCGTACTGATTTATTTTTCAGAATGCAAGTGCTGGAAAGTATGAAAACAGAAATAAAACTGAAGTTACTGGTGGCAGTCAAAGATCACAGTTTGCTTCTGTTTTTAACTCAGAAGTGTGTGCCAAATCTTCTTGAAGTCAGACATTTATTAGACTCTGCCTGCACTGGCTGGTTTGGATAGGATTACCATCTGTCTCTATCTCTGTAGGGAAAAATTACAAACAACTTGATTATAAAATGAGGATATAAATGTTTTCTTAACTTTAATTTAAATATTGCACAAAAATATAATACTGGCATGAGGTAAGGGTCTCGACCACTGAAGGAATGTAGTGACATCATAGGAAACATTATTCATATTTAACTTTCCGAATCAGTTTCTGCTTCCTTTAATAACAGTTATGAGTTTATTAGGTTTCATAAAAATAAATGCTAAGGGGTTTCATACTCCTTCTAAAGATAGATGTGAACTCTTCATAGCAAAAAAATAAATCTGTGCTCCTCATGAAACAGTTTGTGAACTGAATATCTATTTTATTAGTGGCTCCACAAGAACAGTGGCAAAGTAAAAGTACTTTTTTTTAAAATGACCAGGTTAGGCTTCAACAACAATACAAAACTAAACATTTCTTGCATCCACCTGTACTTGGTATGTTCTCAAAATGTGCACTACAGTTAAGTGGTAGACAAAAAAAGTGTGCTGTAAAGTACAGAAATGTCAAAAAGAAGCTATCATTTATAGCATTTACTTGTTACATTTAACCACACTCAGACTGTAGACAAATGTAATGTAAGGCTGTAAACAGTAAAAATATAATAAAGTAAAAAAATTCTACAGCTAGTTCCAGTGGCAGAGAGGGATAAAGCCTTGAGTACAGCCCAGGCAGCCTTAGTTTAATTAGTAACTTGCTCATCTAATGAAACTGGGATGAACAGGCCTATCATGGAGAGGAGGTGATGTACTGCCTGATCCCTCAAAGGTGGGGTACAGTGCATATGTGTAGCAGAGGGCAGGTGTCAGGCTCACCAAGCTTTCACTGTCATTATGTGAAAGCGTGCACCTACATGGAGTAAATACTGTGAACCTCTGCAGTCACATGGATCACATTCCCCCACCCACCCATGGGGTGGAGTTAAACCATTACAAATGCCCTCATTGCCAGGATGCCAATCAGGATACCCTCATGGCTGCCTGAATGACAGCCATCTCTGGACAGCTCTCACCTTGACACTGGATAGAATCCCATGTGCAGGGCAACAAAAGGGCCATATCTGAATGGTGGAACTCTTTATGGTCAATAGGCATAACAGCAAAAAGCTCATAGGAAAACATGTACACTATAGCTCTGGCCACCATGGACCATGTATGAAACAGTGTGTCTCAAAAGCTGTTAAACACATGTGCAGCACTGTCTCAAAAAGCAATAGATATCAATTCTTGTAGCACACTATATGAATAGCAAATAAAATTGCTTCTGATTAGCCATTTTATAAGAACTCTATTTTTATACAGAAAAAATGTGGGATGGATTCATGAATGACTAAACCTCACGCCGCTACTTTGTGCACATTTCGCTGAGACCTCATGATAGTGTGGTATTTTGTATTCATTAAATGACTCTACACATTGTGTAAAGACACAAAACAAAGGTAAACAGCAGACATGCTAATGAAAACAAAACTAGCTGAATTACATGTTAACTAACCAATCCAAGATGGCAGAACCATTCAGGAAGGTATAAAATAATCCGATAAACTTGCTTTGAACTCCAAAACCTATTGGAATATAGCCACCATCACACTTAACCAAAAAAAAAAGCAATGTTTATGGACTGCTCCTGCTGCTCTGTTGCATGTATATGTGCAATAGGCTCAAATCTATGCTACTGCTGCTGCCAATAAACCTCAGCTAAAAGAAGAAGGGTTTTCAGTCCCCATTTAAAATATAATGGACTGCATGATATTGAAATATTAGAGTGATACAAGGTTGATAGGGAAACACTACAGGAACTCTGCAATCTCTGCTATCTCCACCTCATACCCAGATGAAATCAAGAGGAGCCTATACCAGTGGAAACTAAGGTATGTGTAATATTGAGGATAGTAGCTACTGATACAGTCCAGAGACCACAGACAATATACTACGGGTGTCAAGGGCCTCAGCCTCCAGAATATTGCTCCAATGTCTTAATGCTATGCTAAAACATGCAAGGGAGTACATATATTTTCTATCCACACCAGAGGGAGAGAACAAGAACAATGCAGGAATTTTATGCTGTAGCACACTTCCCTGAAGTTTTGGAGGCCATGACTGCACTCACATAGAAATAAAAGCACCACCTGGTGAACAGAGATAGACATACATCAACAGGGAGGGGTTCCACTTGTTCAGCTGCCGGGTTATCTGTAATGTCCAAGGGATCATCCTCAATGTGTGTGTAGGCAACCCACATAGTTACCATGACTCATAAATGTGGCACACCTCTCAGCTTTACACACAAGGTTTGTTAGGGGTGATATTCCACAAGGCCATCTACTGGGTGTCCAGGTTATGCACTGGAACTGTGTCTCTTGACATCCATCAGAAATGTACAGAAGAAGGATACAATGATGCCCACACTCAAACTAGAAACATCACAGAGCATGTGTTTGGCATGCTGAAGTCGTTTCCGCTGTCTAGACACATCAGGGGGTGCCCTGCAATATGACCCAGGCACCTTCTCAGAAATTCTCACAGTCTGTGCCATGTTGCACAACAATGTCTTAAGGAAACATCTGCAACAGGAACAGCTAGGGCCAGGACCACACATTCCTGCACCACAGGAAGGGCTAGCACCTCCAGAACATACAGATAAGAATTCTGAGGGAGAACCTCCATTTGCAGAGAAAGCTAGCAGACATAGGCTTGCACATTATGCCCTTGCCCTGGTCAGGAGGCAAAGGACAGCACACACACTCACCAGCTAAGAGGCAAATAATACCACAAACACTCACCAGTGAAATAATACACATAACAACCTAAGCACATAGAAATATTGAAACTGATGCCAGCCAATGTTCACAAACTTTACTTCCCCATGTAATGGCTGTGTACAGATAGCATCATATACAGACAGCCCCAAAGGACACAACTCATACCTGCAGTAATGTAAAGGTAAGTGTGGAACCTGTAGTATACGAACACATGTGTAAGAAGATAAGTGCAATTGACATACCTGCATACTGTTAGGCATAAAGGTACTCAATCAAAACCTGTGTGAGGTGTACGGCAATGGCATTATTGGCTTATAGGAATGATATCTGCAATAAATAGCTATGCATTGTACACAGTGATTGGCATCAAGCCAGTAATTTTATCCATCACAGACAACACCCGACCCAGTGTGTCACTCATACTATCCAAGGAGTCACCCACACAGTTGAGGCAGTCATGCATGTCAGAATGCGCCATGTTTAGGACTTGCACTATCGCTTCTGAGGCCCTGGTGGAATGTGCTGTTTCCTCATTGATTGCCTTATACATACATCTGGTTGCACATAATGACACACCAGCATAAGGACGAGGGTGGATAGTAGGCCTCCTCCATGCACCTTTAGCAACCCTCCTGTTTGGTTCGATGCCCTCACAATGACTACCGGCAGACTCAACCAGCTCTGCAACTGAAATAACCACACTACTCCAATCAACTGTGTCACCCTCATCCTGTTCTACATCTGAGGGCTCAGTGGAATGGGTATGTGTAGGCACACTGACTGTGTCCAAAATAAGACCAGGGGATCTGTGAGCCACAGCCTTGGTGTCAGACTGACCTCTGCACTCCTTGATTGTGCCTCTATATTACTACCATCAGAGGCTAGCAATAATTTGACATCAGGTGGTATAAGTTATACACTGCCATTGTCAGGATCACCTGTGATAATGAGCAACAAACACAAGAATGAGAGAAATAGGGACTAGAAATGATCCAAACTGTGTTCTAAACACTCAAATTAAACAATTTCAGATGGTAAAGGAACACAATACTTACTCTCTCCTCAGACTTACATCTAACTGATGGTTATTGCTAATCAAAGAAAATTTGTGTTTACCATATACAGGTGGTCTGTCAGATGGAAATTCTGATATTCCTGGAAGAACAGGAAGACGGTAGAAAGAAAGCTAATAAGTATCACAATGCAAATGACACAAGGTCAAGAGAATAATGCTCTGCCCATCGTCTCATTAAGAAATATCTCAGAATCAAGCAGACTGACCACACACCCCCCACAACACAGTCTCTGTTGGACTCTGTCTCTTCTAAGGCACATGTCTCAATGTTTCCAAATATATCAGAAGTATACAAGTGTTAACACAGAAAGATGGCAGTAAATACCTTATATTTAGCAACCCGGGAAATTCTTCTTGGGACACACTTGGCCTATTGCCCACATCAGCACCAATATCAAGGAGTCTGTGTGAACCATCTGCTGAGCTGTCAGGATGTCTGACAGTGAACAGGAACTGCTCAGTTTCAGTGAGTGGTGGTTCAGTAGCAGGAACACCCTGTAGCTATCTGCTCTTGTGCTACCACAACTGCCCTCCTGCATACAGCTGTAATCATATCAGTGGCATGGTGCCACACCTGATTATAGTTTCTGGCATGGCCACCCACTGCATTTATGTCAGCGACGACCTGCCACCATATGCATTTTCTGGCAGGCATATCACCTCTGCCTCTGTCCAGCAGGACGGCTCCATGGTGGAGTAAGGTTTTGATGATGACCTCATTCTCTGCATCACTGAATAGTGGCTTGCATGGAACAGATAGTCTGGGTGCCATAATTCTGTATGACATAAAACAGAAAAAGACAAAACACATTTGTAGCACACAGAGGCATTATTATCCTCAAATAAAATTTGTGCACACATTCTCGACATAAAACAATTGAACATCCAATGTTCATTTCAGACTACACACAAGCTAAGAGAGGCCACTACCCCCACAAAAACAATAAATAAATAAATAAATGTAATACCTTAGTATTACATCCATTCTGTTAACATTTCTGTAATGATGACAACAGTTGTGCAACTGACTACTGGATGGCAGTATTATTAATGGATAAGCAAAAATTCAAAAAGTAGAAATAGCAAGACAAGTTTCCTTAGTCTTTCCACTACTGTGGAGGTCACCACAGGACATCTGAAAAGTCTAACACCTCATTTAGCTACAGATTCACAGCCCCTTGAATTTGATAATAAACGCAATACACTTGTCTGCAGTAACTGTTGAAATTCCAAGAGCAAATGGTAACACAATACTGTCATGTAACCATTCAGTGACAAACTTTGAAAACACAGCAAGAACTGATATATCTGTAGTATACCAACAGTGAATGCAAACAATGCATACAGATAAAAAAATACTTCTATTGCATGTTGAAATACATTCCAAATATGAAAATGTAAGAAGTTTATGAACAGTAAAAACAGACCTTATGAAATAATGTAGTAATTTGTAGAAAATATCCTCCAAGTAAACAGCAGTGATAGTCTGTCTCTATCAAATCAGTCTCCCCAATTTCATCTTCCATAGCTATACCATTACCTTTATATAGTGTAGATTCAGCTGTCTCAGCACTGTGAAGATGAAAATGAGGTGTTAAATCATTAGCATTCCTGAAAACCAAAATTCTCACTTGATGTAGGAGAGGTAAACAAAGGACTGCAAGGAGGAGCAATGACAATTGTTAGTGGCTAATGGCTTGAAAGTGTTAATGATTACTCAGACTCAGAGCCAGATCCATCACTAAGTGAACTAGACAGTCACCTAAGCCCCACTGGCTTGGGGGCCTCACTAGCATGGAGATTGGCCAACTGACCAGGGGGCTGCCAAAAAAACTTACATTTCCTCATTAAGAACACACTCTGCCTACACTACATTTCTTCTTTAAGGATTCGCACATAGAGTGCATCCTTAGTATGATGCACACACATTCAAACTGAAATGAAGCATGCAATTTAAGAAACAAGTATGGATGCTGTTCTGGAAAAATCAAAAAATCATTCCCAAAATAGTAGATTAGTGGAGAACTGTGTGTATAATGCCCCAGTTAAGAATGGCAGTTGGTTTACTTATTCAGGCTCAAACCCTGTACCTTTAATATAGGACCCTACAGCCTGAATCCTCTACACCAACTGGCAAACTGTCATCAGCAAGGACTGTTGAGTTTAAGTGCATTTTCAAAGACTGTTGAGTTTCTCTTTATTTACAAACAATGTTGTTTCTGCACATTTTTATCAACTCTTGAGCTTCTGTGCATTTTCAAAGACTGTTGAGCTTCTGTGCATTTTCAAGGAATTTTGAGTTTCTCTGCATTTTCAAGGAATTTTGAGTTTCTATGCATTTTCAAGGAATGTTGAGGTTCAAGGGAAATTAACTTTACTGTTGCTCATGCTCAGTCAGTTTTTAATGTGTAACTGTTTTGTTTAGCAAATAGCCATCATCAGCATTTGAGTAGCACAACAGGTAACAAAATTGCATTTAGTGCAAAAGGCTGTGGGTTCTACTCTCACACCATGTGCATGGAGTGCTGATACATCAGTGTCTCCATTAAAGGGTGATAGGGGTGCTGCATTCCTGAGTGTATCCTCATTTGGATGAGATGCCTAGTAACCATGAACCTGTTGCTGATTTGACAACAATTTCCTATTGCAATATTGCCAGCTTACTGATTTATTTTAAAGTAATATAGGCAGTTTCTTCTTCAAGGGCAGCAGGCTCTAAATGTGTACATGAATCACTGAAATGTAAAGTTGGTTGCTAGCAACAACCTCTTCATTAGTTATAGATCTCGTTAATGTGGAAGTATTCAGATGAATTTTACTTCTGCAGAGATTGCGTATATTGACTGATATTGGTGGATTATAATGTTAGAAGTTTGAGTAGCCTTTTGTGGTTGAAATGTTCTGTAGTGGGTACTTTTGCTCTTATTGGTTCATACATTTGTTTTCATTGATTACTGGAAAAATGTTCAAACCTACAATTTAAAACATGCTCTAACAAGTGGTGCTGTATTATACAAGCAATATAATTTAATATATTCAGGATGGTGGATCAAAGAACACATGCATGTATACATGGTCCAGAAAATGTTTGCAAAGGGACGATGGTTTGAAAACAACCCAAAAGGTACATTTAATCCACCATTGGCCAGATGCTTTTTCTTTGAATGTGGGTTTCAATGCCATTTCAATGACGGTGAGTTTCAAATCTTACTGTTCATGCTAAGTCTGTTTTCACAGTGAGACTGCATTGTTTTGTTTAGTAAATGACTATCAGTGTTTGCACTATAACATTTTCAATAAAACTTTTAAAATATCTCTAACCGTTGTAGAAGTAAAAAAGAAAAGAGTATGCACACTGACAGGTTTAAACGTTGTTTATGGTAACTGGAGAGAAATAGCCAAGTCATGTTGTACTGGAATGGCTGGGGGACTGCTGTGAGGAGGTCCCATTTGACCATGATCTAGATCTGTTCTGACTACAACAATAAGTAATACTGAAGAGACTCTCCTCTCTGAAGTTTGTGTAGTGCATCATGTAGAGTAGACTTAAGGAAAAAATGGAAGCATTTTGAGAGCTATGAGAACAACCTTAGCAACATTTTTATTATTTTAATAATAGCACACTCTCAATCATCTGCTTAAAATTGTTCTGCAATGCTAATTAGCTATATTACACATTGAAATAAAGATGAAAAGAAATGTCCATGACATTGCATTTCTGTTAGTTAAGCTAAGAGAAGGGGAAGATGCTCAGAAAATAGAGAGAAGAAACAGCTGGTAGTGTTGGCAACCTTACATTAATATGGTGTGGGCTATTATTAGCCTAAATTAGTTGTCAATATCACATTCATCTAGACATGTTCAAGCAAATGAGAAAGGGCAATTTTCTGATCTCTCTGTTGGACTTGTAATTTGGTAGTCTAGTAAGTTAGATCTGCATGATATGTACATTTTCCAATTACTACTCTAAGCCTTTGTTGGTGGCAAAGAGATAAAAAAAAAACACAAGTGTGTGTGTGTGTGTGTGTGTGTGTGTGTGTGTGTGTGTGTGTGTGTGTGTGTGTGTACATTGTTATTGCACTGAACTGAGGGTTCAAATCCAGACAGTGTGCTGTTTGAGAGTTAATGTATACCTCCTGAGCATAAGATCAGCTGTAACACATACAGACAGCCCAGACTGGTATTTATTATGCTTTCATATCTCTTCTTCTCTTCTGTATTGTACAGCTGCTGAAGACATTACAGTAAACAGGGAGGCATACCAAGAGAGGTCAAATCACCTCAGATAGGCACGGGAAACATATGCTTCAGGTCTTACTGTAAGCCTAATAACTGTTGTAATTATATGTAATATGGTAATACTAAAATAAATAGTTGGATTTATGACATCATAGTAGTGCAACTGATTAATGGTACAACAGAGTAAGACCTTCCCATCATGCATAGATGTGGCAAAGGTATATAGAATGGACAATCAAAAATGTGTATGTAGTGAAATTACATAGTCATGTGACATACCACGGTCCTAATTTCCTCTTTTTTTTTTTTGTCCAACCCCACCCCATTACTCTCATTTGTTTTATTTTTTTGGTTTTAATATTTTATATGGCTTAAAAATGTTTTGTCATACATTTCTGCTTACAAAAAATTACATTCAGCACAGAGAGGTAGCCCAACCACTGTGGATCAGCCCACCATCCCTCCACAGGTTGCAGCACCAACACCTAGCACTTCAGGGTCCCAAACTGTCAGCACTGCCTCCAAAACCCCTACCCTACCTTCTCCATCTACATTAGGAAGCTCTGCCCTGGCTGCTGGTACACTGGTACCCTCCAGGAATAGAAGTAGTGGTGATTTTGTCACCTAGCAAGAGCTGACAGGGTTGGTGGAGGGTATCATGGAAAGGGGATTGGTGCCTGAATTGGTAGTGTAGAGAAGGTCCTTCATCATTTTGCAAAAACAATGCCATGCAGAGCACTAATACAGGAACCGAGACAGTGATGACAGTTCTGAGGATGAGTTCAGATTCTCACTGTTCTCACACTTGACATGAGTGCATCTCCTATGTTCCCTACCTATCCCCAATCCTAGTTTCCCCCAACGTTTTGTGTCTATCACCACTCCCGTCTGTCTTGTATTTCCTGTGTCTGTGACTGTTTCCTCACCTACCCTAACTACCTGACCCTCACATTCCTAAGCCCCTTCTCCAACATTCCTCTATCTTTGAAAGTAAAAAAAAAATAAATAAAAAATGGGTACCTGCCCCACAAAAAAAAAAAAAAACTTGACCCATGCATAGCTCTCCACTTCACCTTCACCTATGTGTCTTCTTGACACACTTGATTTGGTACAATTAGCTCTACAACATTTTTCTGTTGTCGTCACCTACCCTTGGTGTGGTGACTGTTCAAATGCAACATATTCTGCCTACATTTCTACATTTGGCATCACACACCAGTGCTGAGTGACAGTGAATGGCTGCTCATGTCCTATGGCAAAACCTGGTCAGTTGTTGCCATCACCTGCAGTAGTCCAGTTATCCTCATGTAAAGGTGTTTAAACAAGTTGCCCTACCTGAAATCAGAGTAAAGGCAGTATAAAGGCAATACTTAGAAATGGTTACTCTTAACAGTTCTTTAACTACTGCATGCATTAAAGTTCAACTTCTTACGTGGAGTGCTGACATAATTCATTTATCTGAAAATAGATTTTTGGCCATAGCATCAAGGGTTTGATTCCAGATGTATGTCACATTATTTCTTACTGTGATGCTATACTCCTGCGTTATGTTTCATGATATACGTCTCAATTTATTATCCAGTTACAACCTTTAATGGACAGAATTTGAATACTGTTGCAAAAAAAGCATCTGCAAACACATCCATGCCCATAAGGAAGAATTAGTAAACTACTCTTGTTCTACTCGTGTCCTAATTAGGTTTTGCCTCAACTATGGCTTCTTGATCCCCAGAGCCTTCAGTTAATGATACAGAGCATGACAGATGAATAATGAGGGTACACCATAAAGATGTGCATTAATGACCCATAACACCAACTACTGATGTGTCTGCCTTCACCCCTTCTCTCTCACCCCTTTGTACTGTTGACTATTTATTCGGCTGATGGATATAAATTTCATTTTATGGCATTTTCATACTGTCATTACTTTGTTGAAGCCTGAGACCTACATCTTCCTTCGGCTGAATAGGTTATCACTGTCACTTCAATGGTGTGATTTTGACATATGTGAATTAGAATTTCATCTGTGATGTGTTGAGATAATGATCACGTCTACAAACTTAATTTTGCATCTTGTTAAGGGTTCTAATCCAGCAGTAGGTGAAATGCTTAATGCCTGTTTCTATAAGTCTCTTTCATGTGTATGTGTTGCTTGTGTTTCTGTCTACCCCCTTCTGTTTAATCAGTCATAGTCCTTAGCATTTGCATGAGGTCTGGCAACAAGCAAGTGTACTATGTGATTTTAAATGGCATTTTAAGTGTTATTGCAAAATGTGGTGAGTTTTTGCCTTAGTGCACATTGCCAGGGTTATCTTAGCGCAAACACCAATATGTCCACTGTGTTATACTAAGGCATACTTAGGGTAATAAACTTTGATACAGTTACTCTTCCATATACATCAGTCTGCTGGATATCATGTAAAGTGTAAGGGAGATAACTGATATAAGTGTAATGAATATTGCTGAATACCTAATGCTTTTATTGAACATGTTGTAAATGTCTCTTACAATGTGTGATTGGAAGTTATTATAGCATAAGCTACTCTGTGGTGAACCAAGATAATTAACTTGTCTGTTAAGATTTATTTCTACCACCAAAACTTCAAATCCTGACATATGTTATATAGTAGTATAATTTTTCCTCCCTATTAATATTACTATTGTTAGCATGTGTACATCTGGAATCAACAAATCACTTGTCCTCATGTCACCATGTTTCCAATTTCCTACACCTTCTTCAACCAGATGCATGTGGGTGTGTTGGTTATCATCACTCCTGCACCTTCTCTATCCCTATATCAATCACTTAATGGTACAGAGCAGGACACATTCTGAATGAGGAAACATGTAATACAAACACACCATATAGGTGTTCATATATGTGCCATACCACAAACTGTTACGTGTCTCTCCATCTCTGTGCCCCTCATCACCTCTTCTGTCTCATCACACTATAATGTAACATATTTAGTAGACTGATATATGACATGTTCATCTTATATCATTTGACTACTGTCCTTACTGTGAAGAAGCATAATGCCTGCACTTCACAAGACCTCCTGCCCTACACACATAATTAGGATATGTGCCAAATCGTAATAATTATTTCAAAAGTACATACCATCCTTGTCATGTTTATACAGCCAATTAACTTGTGATTTCCCTTGAAGCATGGCTGATATATAGTAGGCATAAAACATTATTTTGGTTGGCATTACTGACAATTTGAGCAATCAACATATTTAGGATAGGCATTCCTGTGTAGTCTTACAGTTATGATCAACATTACTTATGATAATCATATTCTGACACTCTTTGTACAATGATCTTCCTACTGGACTTGAACCTTGCTTCAAGTCTGCTTTTTCACTTACTTCACTGAACTTACATCCTGTACCACAGAGAAAGTTAGGTGAAAGTGGTTTTATCCACTCAGTACCATCCAGAGTGCTGACAGCCACACATCACCGCTAAGCCTGTTTGTGCTACAAAAGGCTAACCACATAAAAGATTTCACTTTTTTCCTTCGGCAGTGAACCCTGTTTGCTCACTGCCTAATGTTGCACAAACAACGAAGGCCAGCACAAAAACTCATTTTTGAATTAAGCTTTGACTCACATGTCAAAGGTAGATTCCAACATGCAAAGTGTATATCTGCTACATGTTAACATAAAAAAGATGTGTTCTACATTTAATCACAATCATATTTTCTCTCTACTCTTTATTTGCGCAAAGGTTGGCATGGAGAACAACTGAACAACACTGAACACTGCTACTTCACATTTCAAGGTCAACATTTCAAAGTATAATCATGCATGCACTAATACTTTGCCAACATTCGCACAGATAAGTTTCTTAGCATAGCGCTTTAGGAAGACAGTCTGAACAAAGATAAGTATAATTACTGGATTTTATCACTTCATTACATGGAAATTGTTTAATCTACTCAAGGGAACTGTGTGGTTGACTGAACACTTCATTCTGGACAGTTATGTTTGCTCTGCAGCACTTACACATGTCAATTATACACAACCACATAGACCCTTGGCACACATACTTCATTACTTAGCTGTACTACAGTGCAACATTAATAATTGTTTTGTATTGACAGTTCACATTGACCATACATGAACAGATACCATTGCTAGTATCAGTAGCATTCATTAA
Organism: Protopterus annectens; assembly: GCF_019279795.1. Lineage (NCBI taxonomy): Eukaryota > Metazoa > Chordata > Ceratodontiformes > Protopteridae > Protopterus > Protopterus annectens. The sequence goes on from NC_056744.1 coordinate 826,949,758, forward strand.
GGTTTACATGCAATCATTCTAGCCTGATGATCCATGACTGCTTCATTGTCCATCCTGTGTTTCACAAATGTATGTGTCTCATCTATACAACATCATGTAAAACAGGTACATGTCAGTCCCAGTTGTGCAATATACATTAATGATGGCATAGCTGACATAAGTCAGCAGTATGTATTTATTATTGATCAAAAGATTGTACTTACTCCCACATATCAACAAATATGGCTTCGCACAAAAACATCAACATCATATCTTCTCTGACACAGAATGAGAAACTAATCCAATGTACACTGCATTGCCATACTGTAGATATCAAACGTCTTTGGTGGTGCTTGCATTAAGTATTGTGTCCTCTAGATTGTGCAACTAGCTAGGTAAAGGGTTCTAATCTCAGAGCAGTCAACTTGTGTGTCTTTGTGTGTATGTGGGTTGTGTACAGAGCTGTGTAAATATGACCTTCCATACTATTGGCCTCACTGAGATAGCATCATGGAGAAACTTTTACACTGCAGGGTGAATTCACATCAATGTCATCCTCTATAAACTGCACTGTCACAGTGTAGAAGTCAGATTTATGTGGTGCAGCTTGTGTAAAGTACTGTGTCATCTAGATAGGTGGGGGGTCTAATCTCACAGCAGTAAACTTTTGAATGTGTGTATAGAAGCTGTGTAAATATGACCTTACATACTGTTGGCTTCACTGAAATAATAGACTGGAGAAATTCAGACTGCAGGGTGAGTCCACATCAATGTCAGACCCTTCTACCAACATAATCTTTGCAACACAATGTTGATGTCATCCATTATAAAGTGCATGCTCATACTGTAGAAGTCAGACTTCTGCAGTGACATTTGTATTAAGTGCTGTGTCCTCTAGACTGTGTAACTAGATAGGTAGGGGGTTTCTAATCTCGTGTGTGTGTGTGTGTGTGTGTGTGTGTGTGTGTGTGTGTGTGTGTGTGTGTGTGCGTGTGTGTGTAGGTTATGTACAGAGTTGTGCAAATTTGACCTCATGTACTGCTGGCCTCAATCAAATAGTACCCTTGAGAAACTTTTACCCCTGCAGGGTGAGTCCATATCAATGTCAGACACTCCTCCCAACATCATCTGTGCAATACAACACTAATGCCATCCTCTATAAAGTGCACTATGACACTGTAAAAGCCATACTTCCATAGTGGCACTTGCATTAAATACTGTGTCATCTAGAATGTGTAACTAGATAGGTAGGGGGTTGTAATCTCACAACAGTCATCTCTTGTATGTGATGGCAAGGCCAGAGCATCACTGTAGAATTAATTCAACAGTTATGCTCACTTGACACCTACTCGTAAGAAATATTTACATGGTCAGATCATGATTGTTCATGAATACTGGGGCATCTCTATAAGTACTTCATTAAATATTGTACAAAGTTTAAACTTTGTGCTGTATCTTATCATGCATTGTGCAAACAACTGTAAGAATATCTCATTCAGGTGAACAACTAATATTCTGCATACCTACTTTGCAGTACTCACAAGGGGGTGGGAGAAAGAATGCGGCTCACTCCTGTCACTTGTTTCATGCATTTAAAAGAGACAATGAAGCGGTGTATGGGTTCAAGATATTTATTGTACACAAACATGTCAGGAACTGTAATTAGAACTTGTATTTAAGCTAAATGATTCACTCATTACTTCAAACACACTCACATGTTCATCTCCATTCATGACGGCATTCACTCTGACTGTACAAAATGGCACTGTTCTTGCACATGCTCAGTACTTACATGCATGTGCTAACTACAGTGGCTGACTAGGAACAATACACACACTGATCTATATCCTCCCCCTTTGATTTGTTTGGCATGCAACAGGACAACGAGACAATACACATGCTAGATATTACTTCAATATTAACAAAAAATCAGAACTCAAGTCCAAGTTGATGTGTATTTTGGATTGGGTCTGGAAATTCTACCCGATCTGGTCACATAAAAGCTTTGACTGGGCTTAGCAACAGGGACAGTCTCTGGGGAATTCTTCTCAATAAGAACTTCAGGGATTCCATCAGGATTATTAGAGGAAAGTACACTGTCCTCTGAAATCTGAACAAGTGTAGGATCACTCTGAGAGACTCTTTGGCGCAGGCAATCTGCTGCATCACTGGTTCAGAGACTGGAAATATATGTCTTCAGTTCATTCTGAAATTCTTTCTTCCAATTGTACAATATAAGATCTCAGTTCTTCACAAATATTTTTGATAATTCCCACTCGGTCATATTCTTTAGATGCTTGTATCCTTACGATCTCCCCTAGTATTAATGGTTTGAGAGGTTTACTAGATTTATCGTAGTACAACTTTTGTGACTGGCATTTTTTTAAAAGTTGAGTCTTGATCACTCTGTTGTTCTTTGCATTAGGAATCAATAGCTGTTTACTGACTAGTAAGGTTATACTCGTCTGTCTAGATATTAATCTCTGAGCAGGTGAACCACACAAGTTATTTCAGGGAATGTTTCTGAGGCTGAGTAGGTTAAGAAAAACATTGGTACCATCTCTCTTGGATTTCTCTAACAAACATTTGGCACATTGAACTGCACGCTCAGCTAATCCATTGGACTGTGGATACTCAGGACTACTAGTAACACAGACAAAGTCCCAAGACTCAGCAAATTTCTTGAACTGCTGAATTGTAAACTGTGAACCATTGTCAGATATGACTGTGCAGATTACCATGGCCAGAAAAATGTCTCTTCAATTTTGTAATGACAGTGCTAGATGATAGATTAGGAAGAAATTCAGTTTCAAACCAATTTGAATAAGTCTACTAACACTAAGTAATGTTGACCATTCCATTCGAAAATACCAGTAGCAACCGTCAATCATGGTAGTTCAGGAATCTGGTTTAGATGAAGTGGTTCTTTTTGTTGGTACAGTTTAGTACTATTGTAAATAGAACATGCTAGAATTTCCTTCTCTATATCTTTTGACATAGAAGACCAAAATACTATTCCTCTTGCCCTTCTTTTGGTAGAATCAGTACCTGGGTGACCACAGTGCAGAATCTGGATATATTCCTGTTGTAATGCTGTAAGAATAACCACGTTAGGACCTTTCATGATGAGTCCATCCTCCATCATGAGCTTGTGTCGGTAAAGAAAATACTTCTGTATGTCAAGTGGTAAACTAGTTTGTTGCACTGGACATCCTTGACTGATAAAATGTTTCAGCTGATGGAGAACAGGGTCTCCAGCTTTGTGATTTCTGAGTTCATCAAGATGTGATGACGAAAAATTTCTGACTTTCATGATTTTAAAGTCTGCTTTCTCATTGTCATGCTGTTCTGTTGTCTGCCTAGGTGCTCTTGACAAAGCATCTGCAAGGTAGAGATATTTGCCTTTTATATAAACAATACTGAAACTGCACTTTTGCAATGTTAACATCATGGGTTGCAAGTATGCTGGGGTAGAATGTATTGGATTTTTTAGAATTGTCACCAGAGGTTGGTGGTCAGTCTCAGTTTAAACAGGTTTGCATAAATAAAATCATGGAACTTCAAACATGCAAACACTACTTTTTCAATTTGTGCATACTGCATCTCAGTTTGGATTAAAGTTTTGGACACATAGCGTACTGGTATGCCTTCGTGAAGACATGCTGCACCAAGACCATACTTAGAAGCATCACATGAAAGATTTAGTAGTTTGTGAACATCATAATATCTCACTGTGGGTACATACATACATACATATATACATACATACATACATACATACAAATATTTCAAGCATGGGCATTAATGCCCTTCTAGCTTGCCAATATACCAAAACACTTGTTCCCATAATAAGCGTCCAGGCTGTTCTTAAAATATCTAAACTAGCACTTTTTTTAATGTAATTTGGTAGTCTGTTCCATGCATGAGCTACTCTGTCAGAGAACCAATTAGTGCACTTCTCATTCCTATAGAATCTTCTACATAGGTTGTCTGATGACAAACATTCCCAGAGGTAGTTGTCTCTGAATGCCCTATATACCGGAATAAGATTTCCTCTTAGATATCTGTAAGATCACTCGAAAAAAAAGCACTGTTACTGCATATGGATTCAAAGTACGTTTCCTTTATTGTAAAATCCTTAAAACCAGTTGATTGAGCGCTTTCTTCCCTCTTAAGCAGGGATTTCATCAGAATCTAACTTTTTCCCTCCAAAACTTCCCCTTAAATAGTAGATTACATCATTAAGACCTGGTGACTCATCCTATTAACATTAATAAAATTCATTAAAAATACATTCAAAATATAAAGTCCTAAAAATAATAATATAACTATAAAAAACAGATAAATATATCTAGACAATTTATATATATGTGTATGTACATTTTTCTATGTAACATTATTTCATTAACTCCACTTTTTTATATAACAAGGGCTTAATAGAAATAACTTCATTCAGCCCAGGGACTTGACTTGCTTGCAACATAATTTGCCATCTTAGCTCTCTCTCTTCTATGTAACTTCTATAATTACCCCCTCTGGGGTTCTTTAAATCCTTCTCTAAGATGGCAAATTCAAAACCTAAAAAAACAGAGCAGTTTGTGGAATGTTTACACAAAGCATTATTTAGATTTTTATTAAGTATTTGGTAAGTGTGCTCATAAATCCTGTCCTTTAAATGTCTTTCTGTCTTACCAACATAGAAACTAGGGCAGGTTTTACACAGCACCAAGTAAATCACACCTATAGTTTGACAATTACCCTTTTCAAACTTTATTTCTGTCCTTAAAATATTGTTTAGTGTAATACTCTCCCTGGTGTAAACATATTGACACTGGGAGCAACGCCCTCATTTTGAAGTGCCATACTTGTTATTATTTCTATTCTTAAATTCACTTTCAAAACGTTTTTTCAGATTACGTCCAACTTTGTAAACAAAATTCAGTTTATTACCCACTACAGTCCATAGCTTCAAATTATTTCTCAACATAACCCAATTGTCATTCATAATTTTCTCCACCTCATGTGTTTCATTTCCAAAAGGAATGACCATAGATTTTTCAAAATCCTTATTATCTTCTGGTCCTTTGTGTCTTCACCCATATTCTGTGGGTTCCCTAATAGGGGCTTATATTTCTTTCCCCATTCATCCCTTACAAAATTAACATAGTCATTAATGTTTTTAGTGGGATACCGTCTTTCCTTAAATAATCTAGCTACTATTGCCAGTTCTTCATCAATATCTTCCTCATTAGATGTCATTCTTGCTATCCTAATGAGCTGGCCTTTCAAAATACTATTTTTTTGTTTTATTGGGTGATTACTCGAATAGTGTAGGTATGAGTTACTAAAATGTGGTTTTCTATAAACCTTAGATTTAAATGACCCATTTTCCTTTTGAATATTTACATCTAAATAGTTTGTACCATTCTCTTTATATTCATAGGTAAATCTTAAAAATTCTGTGCTATCATTAAAATACTTAATCATTTCTTGAATCTTGACATCTAATGAGGAAGATATTGATGAAGAACTGGCAATAGTAGCTAGATTATTTAAGGAAAGAGGGTATCCCACTAAAAACATTAATGACTATGTTAATTTTGTAAGGGATGAATGGGGAAAGAAATATAAGCCCCTATTAGGGAACCCACAGAATATGGGTGAAGATACAAACAAAGGACCAGAAGATAATAAGGATTTTGAAAAATCTATGGTCATTCCTTTTGGAAATAAAACACATGAGGTGGAGAAAATTATGAATGACAATTGGGTTATGTTGAGAAATAATTTGAAGCTATGGACTGTAGTGGGTAATAAACCAAATTTTGTTTACAAAGTTGGACCTAATCTGAAAAAACGTTTTGAAAGTGAATTTAAGAATAGAAATAATAACAAGTATGGCACTTCAAAATGTGGGCGTTGCTCCCAGTGTCAATATGTTTACACCAGGGAGAGTATTACACTAAACAACACTCTAAGGACAGAAATAAAGTTTGAAAAGGGTAATTGTCAAACTATAGGTGTGATTTACTTGGTGCTGTGTAAAACCTGCCCTAGTTTCTATGTCGGTAAGACAGAACGACATTTAAAGGACAGGATTTATGAGCACACTTACCAAATACTTAATAAAAATCTAAATAATGCTTTGTGTAAACATTCTACAAACTGCTCTGGTTTTTTAGGTTTTGAATTTGCCATCTTAGAGAAGGTTTTAAAGAACCCCAGAGGGGATAATTATAGAAGTTACATAGAAGAGAGAGAGCTAAGATGGCAAATTATGTTGCAAGCAAGTCAAGTCACTGGGCTGAATGAAGTTATTTCTATTAAGCCCTTGTTATATAAAAAAGTGGAGTTAATGAAATAATGTTACATAGAAAAATGTACATACACATATATATAAATTGTCTAGATATATTTATCTGTTTTTTATAGTTATATTATTATTTTTCGGACTTTATATTTTGATTGTATTTTTAATGAATTTTATTAATGTTAATAGGATGAGTCACCAGGTCTTAATGATGTAATCTACTATTTAAGGGGAAGTTTTGGAGGGAAAAAGTTAGATTCTGATGAAATCCCTGCTTAAGAGGGAAGAAAGCGCTCAATCAACTGGTTTTAAGGATTTTACAATAAAGGAAACGTACTTTGAATCCATATGCAGTAACAGTGCTTTTTTTTCGAGTGATTTTGTGGACTAGTAGCACTGATTGGCTTCTTTTTGCTTATTATAAGATATCTGTAAGAGACATTGTACAAGTTCAGATATTTTAGTCTTTCATAATAACTTAAATTTTCACATCCATGGATGCCCAGGTCTATATTAGATACTCAAAGAGGCATTTCATCAAACGCCTCTTTATCGACCCGTAAACCACGAAAACACAAAACATCTAAGGTACATATAAGCTACTTCTTTCCCTGGGAAAGAAATTGCTTACCGTAAACAAAAAAATCACATCACTACAAACACACCCCCAACTAAATATACCAACTCCGAGAATGCACTACAGTGGGGAAAACAGCAAAGTAACAGAGGTGGCCAAGCAATTTCTTTCCCAGGGAAAGAAATCACTTATAAGACCATTGACTGTTTTGTGTTTTCGTTATTTAACAGTCGATGAAGAGGCATTTGATGAAACACCTTTTCAAGTATATAATAGGAACCCAGATGCCCTTGGTATATTTCTGCTGTACTTTTTCCAGTTTACTCATGCTTGTTTTCTTATAGGGTTTCCATATTGTTATTCCATACTCAAGTTTGGGTCTAATGTAACTAACAAACAACATCTTCATAATTTTTGATTTCCTAGACTTTATAAATCTTTTTATACAACCTATAGTTCTATAACTATCACTCACCAATTGGTTGATATGATTAGAAAAACTCATAGCTGAATCTACCCATATACCCAGGTCCTTAAATGAGTCTGCAGTTTCAATCACTGTGTGCTGTTTTAAATATTCACCTTTCAATTTTTGTCTCCCAAATCTCATATGCTTAGTTTTTGATGTATTTACCAGCATATTATTCTCCTGCTCCCAAATGGTCAATTTAGTCAAGTTAATAGCAAGAAAGGTTGTAGCACAGTTTAGGTAGAGTAGGTGCACTCCAAATGTACCAATATGCGTACTAAGCAGTACGTTAATAGTCCCCAGCAGTTGCAATGGTTCAAAGTTGAAAACAAATTCCTTCGCAGAACAATGGTTTGCAAACAACTCAAAATAACAAATCAAGCATTCAGCTGGGGACTATTTACTGCTTAGTACGCATATTGGTACATTTGGAGTGCACCTACTCTGCCTAAACTGTGCTACAACCTTTCTTGCTATTAATTTTATTATTTATTGTGCACAGGAGTGGGCAGCGAGCGAAATGCTGTTTTTCTAATTTAGTCAAGTTATTTTGCAGACATGCCTTAACTGCAAAACATGTAATCAGTTTACCCAATTTCAGGTCATCTGCATATAGACTGTAGAATACCTCAGATAAAAAATTTAGGTCTGAAAGGTGCAATCTAAACAAGTAAGGACCTAGGACAAAGCCCTGTGGGCTACCCTGACTGTAACCAAGGATTTCACCTGTCCAGTTGCTTTATGATACTTGCCATGTCCTATTTGTAAGCCATGCCGCTTTCCATCTTATCAATAGTACATCAATACCTAGTTATTCTAATTTATTGATCAGTGTTTTGTGTATAAACCTGTCAAATGCTGAAGTTAAATCTATATAAATTACATCAAAGCACAATTTTTCATTTATAGCTGTTATTATATTGTATTAGAACATCATGTTACAGGTGGTAATATATCTGTTTTCAACATATGTATGCTGATATATGGTTTCCAAGTCTCAGCCTATCCAATTCTGACAATAACTTATCCAATATTTCCTTCTCTGTTATATTTCTACAACATTAAAGTAGACTTAAGGGTGGATTGACAATTTTCTGTTTCAGAACATCAAATGCTCTTTGGCGTTGTTCTAACCAAGACCAATTCACATTTTTACGTGTCATCTCACATAATGGTACTGAAAGCTCACTCAGGTCTGGGATGAACTTTCCTAAATAGATGACCATACCTAGAAAACATTGCAAAGATATAACATTGTCTTGAACTGACATCTCAAGGATTGCTGCTTGCTTAGGAGGATCTAGTTGTAAGCCCGAACTGGTAAACAAATGACCCACATAAGTAAATTTTTCAGCTTGAATTTACATTTCTGAGGATTCAGATTAAGACTTCACGTGCATGGTCTAGAACTTTCTGGAGGTTTCTGTCATGTTCGTCTTCACCGTTGCCCCCTACAATAATGTCATCTACTATGACAGCACATGGCTAACTTGAAAAAAATTTCTCTATCACACATTGAAATACTTCACTGGCAGAATTTATCCCAAATGACATTCTTAGGAATCTGTACCTTCTAAATGGTATACTGAAAGTAGTTAACAATGATTTGTGATCCAGTGAAATTTGCCAAAATGAACTTTTTGCATCTAAGACTGAAAAAACAATGGCATTCGGCATAAGACCTGCTACTTCTACTGTGCACATTAGATGAGGAGGAAGTTTAAGCACTTTGCTTAAATCTCTAGGTTCAATACATATTCTAATATCATCTGAGCTTTTCTTATGAGCTACGACCATGGAAGATACCCATTCATTTGGTTCTTCTACTGGAGTTATCACATCTAGATTCACCATTTTGTCTAGTGCTGTTTTCACTTTGCTCAGCATTGCTACTGGAACCTTCCTGGCTTGTCTGACAACAGGGCTTACTTCATGGTTTAACTTCATGGAATATGTGACTGGTAGTTTGCCAAGCTTGTCTTTGAAAATATCAGCATATTCACGAAAAATATTTTGTGTAAAACTATTATGGTTGTTCAGACTTATATGGTGCACCTCATTAAATGAAATCAGTCCCATTCCCAAACTATCTTTGAAGCCTAACAGTGACTGCACATGTCTTTTGACTATGTAAAAGTGCAAGTCATAGCTGTTCCCAGCACAATGGCATGTGAGAACTACTGTGTCATCAGTTTTAATCTCTTCACCACCATAAGCAACAAGTTTCACACACTTTGCTGAACCAAGTTTCTCACCAGCTTGTACTTTGGCAAACATTTGTGCTGATATAACATTGCACTTGGACCCAGTAGGTACTTTAAGCTCTACAGGTTTTCCATTAATCCACATAGTACAAAATATTTCACCCTTTGCTGCCAACTGATAATCTATTGTAGTAACAGTTTCAGCAATCACAGAGACACCATCAACATAAAAAGTCTGCTCTTGGCTTTCTAACTGATGTACTTGTTTCTTTGTATGTCCTCTTTTAATAAAACAATATGCCACTTTAGACTTGTAAAGCCTTTTGAAATGATTCCACTTTTTACATTTGTGGCATTGCTGACCAAAAGCCCTGTGTTTTGCAGTTCCAGCACTCTTGGAATGATTGTAAACTGAAACCCATAAAATAGTAGCTACTTCTACCCCTCCTACTGTGAATACCTGAAGACAATTCCTGCTTTGTAAGCTTGTGGTAATGACATCTCAGAGAAGAGCTTTCACAATGCTACCCCAAAGCTTTGGGATCCTAAGTATGACATGTTAATAATTATATGACCTACCAACCCCATAAGGAGTTTGTTATGCAAGAATTTAGGAGGCAGTTTAACACATTGTAGATTAACTGGCATCCCCGTCACTAGGCTGGACTTTCCACAATTTGTCACAAATAACAGTTACATGCCTTGTCAAACAGGGTACAGTACTGATTTTTGAATGCATATCAAAATATATTTCTTGCTCAAATACACAATTTTAATGAGTACATTTTATTTTCTTATGTTTCAAGAATGATACCTCTCAGTGACACAGTAGAATATGCCACAGAGAAAAGGCCAGAAGGTGTATTGTGAACTATAAATGTAGTTTGCTGCATTTCCAGCACTACAGACAAAGATTCTACATTGTTTCTCATACCTTACAAACATTCCTTCTCCACTTAAAAAATCTGCATGTTCTTGCTAGTTGCTATGCAGCCACTAACTTAGGGTATGTAAGCATGTATGTAACTGCTTGATGTAAAGGCATAGATGTGCCAAATACTGGAAAAAGAGCAGTTTAATGCAATTAGCATATTTTCCCTTATTACTAACTCAGTACATTATGAAGTAGATCAGTTAAATGCCAGTATGCGAAAAATCAACAAAATGCACCATTTCATTTTAAAAGTTCTTTTTTTTTTTTGTCTAGGTAGATCGATGCCCAAGGAGCCCTAGGGACATTGGAATTTTCTACCAACTCTTCCAACTTCACTGTGATCCTAGGAAGTGATTTGACATTTAATATTGAATGAAGAATCCTACAGGAATCTACTGCCTCCCACCAAGACATGAAACCTTCTTGTTCATCCAAAAAATAACAAAAGAATGACCAAAATGGCCATGACAAGCAAAGTGTTGACACCAATTTCAGGTCTGTATTGATTACGGTGACTGGATGGCAAACAGATAGAAGGAGAGGTATATTATCTTTCTTGGGAAGGAGTAATAACAGGTTCATAAGTAAATATTAGGCTAATAATCTGCAGACTATTGCAACTCCTGCCAATAAACAGAGGTGAGAATCAAACACTGTGCCTAGCATCTGTGTGGTAAAGACCTTAACCATTATGTCATACCCTCCTCATTTATACCAAACTTTCTACATGAGGACTGCAGTTCTAGCCTGTCTTAAAGACTTGATTGAACATTCTTTTAAGGATGGGAACCAGGAATTAACTGAATTGCATAAAGAAGTTAATTCCACCAGCCAAGTTGGTTCAGTAGCTTTATTCCTGAAGTATTGTCTGTATTGCAGTATACTGAGTCTTCTGAGAGAGGCCATGAAAACACTTGGTATAGCTCTTCCAATATGGAGGGGAGATGGCCTTTATCTGAGAAGTCAACAACTGAAGTAATTATTTGATTATGAAAGCAAGATTAATGAGCAGACAAAACTGAGAACTCTACCTGGAAGATGGCTAGAATATTTTCAGCTACCTGTTCAGTCTTCTCCTCATTTAAATGACAGTCAGCACTGTCATTCTATCAGTTTCCACATCACTGATACCCTCACTTTGTAATTATAGAGACCCTAACTGAAAAAAAAAGTAGTCTGTTCACAAAAGGCAAAAAGATTTATAGAATGCAATGGAATGATATTTATGCACAGTAGCACCTCTCCCCCAATTTCCTTATTCAGTATTAAGCTGAGTATATTCAGGAAAGGGTGATTAGTATGGGTCTAATCAAAGTATCTGGTGTGCATGGGGGCCTGCAAAGCTTTACTGCAGTTTCTTTTCTAATTTCAGTGGACAGAGTTGACTGACCACCACTACTGTATACTTAAAGTACAGGGTCACTAAGTGTCCCACCATCTAAATGAATCATTTCTCTAATGGCAGACTGAAGGTGCTGTTTAAACTAGAGTAGGTTACTTTTTCAATAAACAGTTGAGGAAATCTGCATTTTTACAAAGTTGATAGGCAATGCTGATTCCATGAATGGATAATTGTACATGGGATTTCCCTTGATCTTCATAATGGAGTAACTCAACAGATGATTATATCACCACCAGATATGAAGGGAGACATAGCTATCTGCATGGGAAGAAGGAGTTTTGTGTACTAAAGAAAACAAAGTAATCAAATATTTATTTATTTATAAACTCTGGCTGCATCACACAGTGAGATAAAGCCCAGATTGTGACCCAGTAATTGGGGAATATTAGTAGCCAAAGCACTGTTGGAGCCAGTGGCAGATAATAGTAATGACAGACTATGCTGATTCACACACCTTGGCATGAATATCAGTTTGGTCCATACTACAACTGATGCCAAGTAGAGGCCTGTTGTTTGTCAAACGAATAGGACAAAGGGTAAAGATGTGCATGTCCTCCAACTGTTCAATAATATGCAGTACTTAGCAATGGCTACTTGTGTGGTATGTGCATTTGTCATATGGCTAACATTTGGAAATGACCTTGGTGAGCTTCCATGAGAACTGTTGGGGGTTTAAAGGCAAGAAACTTCCATTTCCTGTGTCTGCCTAGATGACAGCTCTACTTCTAGTCATCTGTCATCCATAGCACTGGTCACTAACAGTTTAGGCACTACAAGGATACTTTTCATTATAGAAAAGGGATCATCCATGGGTTGATGTGAGATGATGCAAAATTCAGTGAATAGTGCTTCAGGGAGAAAGGCATGACAGACTGAATGGAAGAAACTGATGGCCTACACACACTTTGGACTGCAGGGAAGTTCAGCATTCAGAAAAAAATAAATCTAGTTTCATAATTTCAGTGACATGTTTTTTTCACTAGCCACTTCATTCTACACATCTGGTGTGACAAAACATAACTCTTAACTCTTAATTCTTACCTCTTCTTTAAACATCTTATTACCCCCATTAACATGGGATAAATCTCCACTGAAAATGTTTTACATTCCCAATGTAGAAGGTTAAGCATTTTGGCAAGTGACTAGACAGACATCTTTGAAGAGTGTCAAAGCTGAAGATAGCAGATAAAATTCATGTGAAAATTACAGGATGATTGACTGGGAAACCTGGCAGACGTTATATCCCTAGACTCCACCTCACTGTGAAAACTAATAAAGCCTTTTGTGCACCTCTATAGAAGGACTAAAGGGTGAATCTCTTTCAAAATTTGTTAAAAATATCCTGCAGTCCCTCCCAAATAAAATGTCTGAGAGTTAGTGCTAGACAGTACACTTAGTGGAAAGACCCTAGAAGTGACAGTAATTTACCTTGACTAGCTCAAAACTGATTTACTCATCTTTTTTTTCTTTTCTTGAACTTATTAGCTTGAAGTAGAGTTTTGGCTCAGAGCACATATATACTGATAGATAGATAGATAGATAGATAGATAGAAACAATGCAGTGAATAGCATGATTGATGGCTCCCAGAGAAAGAATAATCATTTTTCATATTATTTTATGAGTGATCCATTTTTTCTCAAAGCTGGAGCAATTTCAAAGTGAGAATATACAAGTACTGGGGGTGGGGTGCAGGGTAGCTTGTGTCCACCTGAAAAATACTTATTTTAATTGTTTCGTTATTGGTACTAGATACCAAATTTCTTGAGTTTTTATGTTTACAATATTATTGTACTCGAGGTTAGGAGGTTCATGCTGAAATATGCATTTAAATTAAATATAGTTGTCCTAAGTAAAACCCTGTCCTCCACAACAAATGGGCAACTATGTTTTAGAGGTAATTTAATCAAACACAGCACTGAACCGCTTCATAATTCCTTATTATAATAACTACCCCATATCATCTCTGTGACGAAAGGAGATACTGCCAGTCCAGCTAGTTGGAATTTTGTAAATAATTATATATCACTGGTGAATATCAAAATGATTAACACAAGATGCTTGTATTACAAATGTATTAGAACTGTATGTCATGTGTATATCAAACTGCTTGTACAAACACGTGTGTTGAAATGGGTGTTTGCAGAGTGCTGCTTGAAATGTAGCCACAGTGTGCTCTACTGGATGAAAACAGAAATGTACATGCACTATTGTAACTGTTTAAATGTACATATTTAACAGTGGAAACTGGAATACAGCAAGTTAACTTCAGAAAAAATAACTGAAATTAAATTACTTTATTGGCTAGTCCATAAAAGATGGTATCTTTCAATTTTCAGTGCACCAAGAGACATAATGTCTGTCCTAGAAAACTTTCTGTATTGTCTTTAGGGTGAAGTGATTATTAGTCTTTAAAGCATGAAGGAATGCAATTGTTTTATGAGTTCCAGCATCTGCCAGAGATCTGAGGAGAAGCCCTTGTCTGTATCTTTTTAAAGGTCAATTCTAAACTCTAAACATCAGTGGTTATTTGGCCTGGGAACTAGCAGTCAGATGACAAGAAATTATGTCATTCTGCAAGTCATCCCAGCAGTAATATTTGCAAAATTAATTTGAGAAGTCTGTTAGTGAGACAGAGCATTCTGTATTCTGTCTTGGACCTGACAACAGCTAGAAGATCCAGTCACCACATCTGCCTTGCTCTAATGAAATAAGTTTCTAGAGTATGGTAATTATCTTAGATACAGTCAGGAATATAGTAAAACTTAGTTTAGATGTTGTTCTTTATTTATTTAAGACTGTCCTGCAATGTTTGTTTTTATATTTCCTTTGGCTTTGAATTCTGATGTCGCTGTGAATATATATTTAGTATTGTCTTGTTCTTTTATTATTTACTATTAAATATGTTTTAACCTTTCATTGTGGCTGCTCTGTGATATTTAAGTTTTGAGAGTACTTGCATATTTATTTGGTGACACTGTGTGCCACGTCTAATAGCCTTGCTCTTGGTCAAACTACCATTTGTGTTAATATTGATATTAATATTACATAGTAAGATTGGTTACCCTTTGTTAAGGGCCTTAAAGTAGCTGATAAGGAGTTGACTGGTGGTAGTGGCAGCTACCTTGTAGTCTGGGCAGAAAGAGTCATAACTAGTAAACCTGTGCCAGCCTTTCCCAGGTGTGTGTGTGTGTGTGTGTGTGTGTGTGTGTGTGTGTGTGTGTGTGTGTGTGTGTGTGTGTGTGTGTGTAAATCAAACCTCAAAGAGTATGTGTGTGTGTATCAGCTTCATGGGCAGGGTCATGAAGCACTGGTTTGACAAAGAGGGTGCTAGAGGTCTTGGCTTGGTCACTCAGCTGTGATCTCAACTCTATAGATGTGCCCAGTGGGAAGCCTTACAGGGGATCCAGAGAAAAAGAGAGAAACCAGCTCCAAACTGAATGTGGTCTCTGTGTGCTCTTAAGGGAAATTGCACTTGATGCAGAGAGCTGCATCTAGAAATATTGTGTGTATACTTGTCATCCTCCCAATGTACATCCCCTACTGGTGCCAGTGGTAAGGATTGAGGCTCCATGATTACCGGTCCACTGGTGGGATGTCACAACCTCCAACTAGCCAAAAAAACAAAACAAAAAAAAACAGCCTTTTATATATCAAGTCCAAGATGGCCATTTCTTGGAATATTCCCTTTTCTCTAAGGTATGTTGATCTTGGAGTAGGTATATATAACATTGGGGGGGGGGGCTTGGCCCCACATTGCAGGGTACAGGAGGACTTATCCTCCTGCAAAAACAAGTTGATTCATTCTTCTTCTTCGGCAGTTTTGGACTTTTTTTGGTCTGTCTGCAGTTGATGATACAAATTCTGATATTTCAGTAAGGAACCTTTCCTGACTCTCTGTAGAGTGCATTTACTAATGGAAGGCTATATCGACTTGTAGTGTAGTCAAGTATTTTAGAATTACTGCCCCCTTCAACTTGTCCTGTGCATCCTTAAATGTTCCATATCATAATATTCCTAATGCATTATTAATAAAGTTGTCCAGATTATCTGCTTTCATACTCTAAGCCTTGCTTAAAGAAACTATAATGAAAGTAACAGAAAAGGGCATCCCCTGAGGTACTCTTTGATATAAGCTTGATTCCAAGAGCTACCCCGTCTAACCTAATTAACTCCAAAGAAGAGATATTCGACATCTGACCTGCAGTAAGAGATATACTGTATATTCTACCAACACCAATATGTCCATTTTAAATACATTACTATACAATAAGACAAGTCATTTTAATGAAATTTAAACCATTTATGTGCTACTAAAGACAGACCCCATTCCTAATATTTAACCTCAGAGGGCCATCTGCATTATCACCCTGCAATGCCTTGCTCATTGCCTTTTCCTTTCCATGCTGATACTCAGAAGTAAGTAGCTTTTATAACAAACCCAAGTGTATCTACAGTGAAGTCTCTTAGGTAAACAGAAGTATATAAACTGTAAAACAATTACTCTACGAATAAATTACAGAAACTGAACAGAAAGGTACATAAATAAATAACCCTTTGATTAACACTGTCCCATGGATAAGACACTTGTGACTGACTATCCAGAGGAGGAGTAAGCACTGACAGGGTAGTGTCCCAAGGCATACACTGCTGTCAGCTGTGAGATTAGAATACATACCAGAATTTAAGTAACCTCCGCCTACACCTCACTCCCAACACTGCAGATTGAAGTTCATGTACATTGCATGAGGTTGGTATGTCATAAAAACTCACAAAATTAAATAAGGGTCTATCCCTGTTATGTCCTTCAATGCCTGATGAACAGGAGAAAATGGATGAGACTGGGATAAGAACAATAAAGCCTCATAATTCCATTTGATAACTAATATGCCAAGCATGACAACAGCCCAAATACTTTGTTTGTCAAAGCCAATGATGAAGGTGAATAGCTTTTCTGATTATTTAGACAAGTCATTCAACTGTCACTGCAGCTACTTCAAACTCAACATCAGTGGAGAAAGAAATCTTCTTTCACATGAAATGTAGCACTGAGCACACCCAATCTTCCTTCCTCACTGCTTGCATCCCTCACCTGTCTATGGCTCCATAATTGCTAACTCTCTGCTCTAATATAAGTATTATCTGTCACTACTTGCAGACATTCTTGTCACCTGGTACCAAGAAAATTGTCACTAACGAGGCATATCTTAATAGTTGTTTCTCATGTTCTGAAAGGAATTTTAAAGCTTTCCTAAATGTCTATTCAACTCTTTCAACATAACTTTATATATTTACTTTGTCAGAGTTTTTAAATAATAAACTACTGTTATTACAACGGTTTCCCATATCATTATATACCTGCACTTTCAGTTTGGCAATGTATATAATAAATCCTCTGTTTGTCATTATTAATGCTTACATGCTTTGTATTAATGTCATAAGGCTCACTTATTCAATGTTTATTTTGCATTGTGTGTCTGTTTTGGAGCTTTTCTCTCGGGGCCACAGCTGGAAAGTGGTAACTTTGACTTGCATAGTCAGACCAACCTGGAAAACAAATGCCAATAAATAAAAAATAAGTAAACATTGGAGCTGACTTTGTCCCCCCCACCAAAAAAAAATCTGCTATTTTTGAGTCATTCAAAATGGTTTTTGATCATGTTTTTGCAGTTAAAAACATAACTGAATTAGTCTGGTTGAATGCAACTCCCACAATCATAAATACATCCCTTTGATTTGGCACATAGTAACTTGTTCTATAAAACATTTCATATCAAATGAAATATAAGGAAAAATAATCAGGGCAGCAGGAAAATCATGCAGAATAAGGAAACTGGAAGATGCCTGGGAAATAATTCTGCATGTACATAGTAAATAGATCTGTAAAAACACTCCATACCATGGCATCAGGAAAATCATGAAGAATAAAGAAGTTGGAAGAGATCTGGAAAATTAATAGCAAAATAGAACGGTGCTCTTGGGATGATACAATAACAAACATAGGTAACAATCAAGTAATTGTGTGTGTATGTATATGTGGCTGGTATTCATATTTGTATATGAACCATGCAAGAGGAGTGTGAGTTGTCTTGCATATGTCACAAGATTGTTCCAATTTACAGATTCCTTCCCCTTCCACTGCACAGAATTGCCGCTGTGCACTCCAGTTAATAACGTGGTACTCTGTAGGGGAAGTCTATGTAAAACAACCTTCTCAGGTTTGCCCAGTACTTGTGCAGCATGGGAATCATACACACCCGAACTATGCAAGTATGGGGCGGGGGGTGAGTTCTCAAGGCATTAGGTGTGTACCACACTGCTGTAGCACACAACTATGCCTTCCACGGCTGCAAATCTGTGCAGGGTCACTTCAACCTGCAGGGCAGCTAATGGAGGGAAGTCCAGTTCTATCTGAATGAGCATTTGTGTGTGCATGTGTGTGGTAGGTGCTCAACTGCATCATTTTCTAATAGTACACTGGAGTGATTCAGTCATTGAAAATCCCAGGTAATTAATGGCTGCCCTTTATGGAATCTGGATGAATTAATTTGTACACTGCAATGCAAATCAGTTCATTAATGCACTGCAGTGCTATTTACTATGAATACTGGCCTGTGTGTGAGGGTGAGTGTATTATTATTTTTTTTTAACTTTTCAACACTACATGACGACAACTCCACAAAAGTCATAGTTGCTACATTGCAATATTGTAGGGCTGATATCAAAGGAAGTAATTCAGTTGTTTTTGGAACAGGTCTGGAAATTAACCTAAAGGGGCCTGGTATTCTTCACAATTAATCAGAAATTTCTCACATCCAGTTCAAAGGAGCATATGAAGTTACTAGGCTATTGGCCCTGAGGCCCTTACAAGCCTAGCCAAGAATTTAGCCCATGTTCCAACAAGTCAGCACCCAATGCCTCTGTCCAGCAGGGACACAGGTGGAATGCCAGGGGTGTACTTTCTGTTCCCAATCCAGTTATCCAGGTTGCTCTTAAAGAGGGTTAATGAGGCACTCTGCTTGATGTGGAGAAGGAGTCTATTCCACAGAAGGTGAAGTCTCTCAGACACAAATCTGTCCCACCAAGTCCTACTGATGTCACAGACCAGGTTGAGGTCGTGCATGTGGGTTACTTGGGTGGAGCTTGACCTGCAGATATGCAGGAGTCCCATCAAGGTGGGGTCTGAAATTGCTTTGATAACTGTATGCCAAACAGAGGTCACCTCTGAGTAGTCTGTATCAGACTGAGTAGAGGGACAGGGCTTTTAGCCTATCTGTATAGGGTAGATGTTTGAGGCTCTGGATTCTCCTGTTGAGGAACCTCTGTGGTCTGTCCAGCTGCTGCATGTGCTTTGTGAGGTACATGCTGAAAGGGGCATTGTACTCAATAATGGATTTTATAAGGGAAGAATACAGGGATGTCATGACCCCCATTGTCTCTGGATGAGATACCCTTCTTAATAAGGTGGGCCATGCAGAAAGATTTCCATACAATGGAGGCAATATAGTGGTCAAAAGTCAGTTTATCAACCTGGGTGCCCAAGTTCCTCACAACTGATTGCATGTTTAGGGCTTTTTTATTAATGTGATAATTTCTAGGAAAGTCACTCTCCCCAAAGGGGATGATGATGCATTTTTGGCATTCAGTTTAAGGCCATGTTTCTGGCACCAGTCATTTGTCTGGGTGAGACCCTCTTGGAGGATGTCCACATCACTAGGGGACTTGATGACAGTGCCCAGCTTGCAGTCATCTGTAAACTTGGTCAGCCATAGCCCACTGATTTTGGCTTGCACCTCAGAAAAGTTTATTCCAAACAGCAGAGGCCCCAAGACCGATGCCTGGGGTATGCTGCTCATTACAGGTCTACTGCTTGAGGTGGCTTCCTCTATTTTGACTAGGTGAGTTCTATCAGTGAGCCAGTTTGCTACCCATCTGGTAACATATGGATTGATGCCTAGTTGAGAGAGTTTATCTATTATATCCAAGTGGGGAATAGTATCGAAGGCTTTGGCCAGGTCAAGGTAGGTGGTGTGCATCGTCTTTCCTTCATCCATGGGTTTGGTAATGGTCTCAAAGAAGTCGACCAAGTTTAACAGGCATGACCTTCCACTGATGAAACTAAAATGTGTGGGATCAAGTGTTTGGAGGTTACCAATGTCCTTGTTAATGAGGTCCATGATAATCCATTCAATGACCTTGCAGATCAGGCTAGTTAGGCTAATGGGTTCTATAATTTTTGGGATTGATGGATGCTCCACATTAGTGCAAAGGGATGACAGTGGCTGTCCTCCACTCAGCTGGGATGAGGCCAGAACTCAGTCTTTGGTTGAATAGGGTGCCTAATGGTGCAGCAAGTTCCTGCCTGAGTTCATGTAGGATGCAGCCTGGGATGTTATTGGGTCTCATGGATGTTGTAGTTTTTGCCTTTGAGTTGCTCCCTAGTGATAAGGGTAGGGGGAAGGTGCTGGGGATGCCCTGATTTACTGTTGGAGGGACAGAGGGGACACTTGAGCACTTGACAGTCAATGTGCCAGAGTAAAAAAAAAATCTAAAAAAAATATTCCCTATTGCTAAACGTTTGGACACGATTCTCCATTCTGATTTGCAAACCTCTCAGATTTAAAGTTTGTAATTTCCTTGCTTTCTCAGTAATCATTATTTTGAAGTTTAGGAAATGTCAGATATGTACTCTATGGCTTAGTCAAGTGCTACACATTTCATTAATCCATGTGTTATCTCCTTCCAGACGGCATACCAAGCCAAAGAGCAAAAGGTCAGAATTATAGATATATTCTGAACAAAGCTGACAATGTCTTTTTTAGGCATCATCCAGGAAGTAGGACTCTATTTTTTTCTAGATCTGGCGTCCAAGTTCTCAATATGCTCTTCTAATGTATTCATTTTCTGATTTATTTTAATGAGTTCCTCTTTGTGGATTATTAGTTTCTTGTGAAGGGAGGCACATAACAGAAATTCTGTTATGGTTTGAATCTCACAGTTTCCATTACCAGAACTAAAGACTATGTATGCAAATGGATGAGGTGACTGCTGAAACCCCAAACAGTAAGGAGTTGCAGCAGGCAACCCCCTATATACATAGATGTGGGGGGGGGGGGTAAAGAGTTCCCAGAGAAAACTTCCATCACAATTTTTTTCCACAGCTGTTCTCATATTCAGTCTTGAAATGCCTAAATTTGGAATGCATCTAATTATGGTACCATAATCATTATCAATGGTTAACCAAAAGTGAATTTGCACTGGAGGGCATCAGGATAGTGTTATGGAAGTTTCGACTTGAAGATAAGCTTCTGCAGGCAGGTCTGTGTGGAGAAAACTCTCCTTTGTGACTGTCATCCACAATGAGCTTTGATATCTTCAGTTACAATACCATTACTATCTGAAGTGTCACAGATGGTGTCTCAAGGCAAAGGCTCCAGAACCACACACACCATTTTGGCAGATGCTCCTCCTATCACCCAGAAAACAGTAATCAGCAAATAGCAATTCAAGTAAAGAAGCATCAGACTTCCCCAACATATGAGTATAAGCATCACTAAATGAGATATGATAACAGATTAGTGACTTTTAAAAAAAAATAAAATAAAAGACTTAACAGAAACTCTTTAGAATGCTTCCTTATAGAGAAGAAGCATCAGTCTACCTCTGAGTCCCTTCCTCTACCTCTTCTTCTCCCATTTGCCCCTCTTCCCTCTTTTGAGTCTACAAAGCTAGACTTCACCCGCAAACATATCTACAGCTGCCATAAATACAATTCCTTGACCTGTGATAGCACAACCAAATGGAATAAGGTACAAAATGCCTTGAGTGGACAAAGTATAGCACAGAGTTGTCCAGATGACTAAAGATGTCACTCTATACTTTTGTCCTTGCTGATGGCACTGTTTTACTGTTTAATCTCATTTATCCTCAGTCACTGGCAGATATTTTTCATTCATACCAGTCATAGGCTATGCTACCTCCTTTAATGGCAGAGGCCAGAGAACAGGCAAAATAATATAGAAGGCCTTTGCGCCATTACTTAAATGAGCTCTTCACTAGAAGGCAATCAATCAGCCAGAGAAATTACTTTCTGACAACCTCATACCCCCATTCCACATTCTTGCAGTGGCCACCCTTTTAATTTGAGCTTCTCTTTTTATTCTGTTAAGTCTGCCTTAAGAGACTATTCTGAACAAAATGAAAACTATAGATCACAGTGCTGACTGCTTCTTCTGCAATTGCATGAATTCTCCACTAGCCACAGTCTCAGAACCTTGCGAGTACATAGCTCCATTTTTTTTTCATTGTTTGTACATAATACAGTATAGTATTTATGGGGTTAGTAACTGCCTGATAAACAAAGGAACATACTAGGCAAACAATCATGTGGGTTATAAAATGCCTAGCACCATACTCCTTTAAGCAGAAAACTTTAACGTTCTTAACACTTTTGATGTACTTAACGGTGCTCACCTCCCAAAATGAGCAATGCTGTACATAATAACCCTGGTATAAATTTGTGTCTATCTGTCCAGTCAGCAAGACTAGCCTTAAAGGTAACCAAATGGAGTACTTTGTTGACCTGTTGATCAAACTTTGAAACAGTCATGCTGCAAATGTCACATAATTTAAAGATGTTCGCATTTGTCACCTAACTTGATTTTAAACCACATAATTTAGAAATTTCACATTTCTCACCTAACTTGTTTCCAAGGTGTATAAAGATGTTTATTTATACTCCTACCCAACTTGTTCTGTAGCTTTTAAATGCACATGCCTGTATTGTCTGGTCATTACCCAAATCTTAGGTTAATTGACACCTCCCATATAAACTAGTCTGCCTACCACCCACTTAGATCTTTGTTTTCTTTTAAAGATAACACATAAATGTACTGTCCTTGTTACTGCTGTGATTAGCTAACCCCACTCCACCTTCGCTTTAAAGCAGTCAACTCTTATGCTGCAAATAATACCTAAGGACAAAGTGTTTTGTGTGTGTGTGTGTGTGTGTGTGTGTGTGTGTGTGTGTGTGTGTGTGTGTGTGTGTGTGTGAAGGAAAGAGGGAGACAGACAGAGACAGAGACTATGTTTGTGTGTGTGTGTGTGTTTGTCCTTGCTTCACACTGTATTTCATCTTCCTATTACTTCTCTTTCTCATACCATATGGTGAACACCCACTATAAGACATACAGTGTTACTTGTCACTATTAATTCAATTAAAAACTATCAAAAGCACAAAGCTTTCTTTCTGTGAAGTATAATCCTTACTTAGATTAAACAAGCAGTTTCAGTTAATGATTTTAACAAGTGTCTGAAAACCTTTTATTTTCTGAGTAAGCTTTTAGTGCCCACTCAGCCACATGACTTAATTATAAAGACTTGCTATTGAATATGCTTTGATCCATGTCGCACGTGTAACAGTCTTTAGCAAAACATTAAAAAAAATACAAGTTGGAAAAGAATATTGAATACTTACCATATCATGCCAGCAATAGATAATGGAATATTTCATTCAAAAGAAAACCTACTCTCTGAAACAGAACAAGGCAAAACAAATTCCATTTAGTAAATACACAACAAATGAAGAAATAGGAAAACTTTATAAACAATGTATCAATATGTAGATACACATTTATAGCAAAATACTTAGACATCTTGGAATGATGGGAAGATGTGTTTAAGGACTGATAACAGTGAACAGACAAGGCTCAAATGTTCTGCACAGTCACCTTTAAAGCTATTAATTCCCACAATTCAAATATTTAACAGTATAACAATAACATCTTCATTAGAAAAGAATATAATTTGTATTCAATCTTAAAAAAGCATCTCACTTTTTGCCTTCACAGTGTCCTAATGTGATAGTACTAAAATGTTTACATACATATAGGTTCATAGGTTCATAGGTAGGTACTAGGCTATCTGCCCGAAGGCATTTATAAGCCTAGCCGGAATGTGTTGGCTTTCGCCGCCCCCTTAGATTAGTTCCCTGTACCTCTGTCCAGCAAAGCCATAGAAGTGATCCCTGGGGTAAACTTTCTGTTTCCCATCCACTCATCAAGGTTTCTCTTGAAGAGTGTTAGTGAGGAGCTCTGCCTAATGTAGATTGGAATCTTGTACCAAAGCATGGGATGTCTCTGGGACAGGAATCTATCCCTCTAGCACATCCTATTTATTGTTGTGGTGAAGTTTAGATCCCTGGAGCGTGTGGCTCGAGGAGATATGGTTTTCTTTAGGTGGAGCATGTCCATCAATTCTGGGTTGGACATGGCCTTGTATGTCAGGCAGAGATCACCTCTGAGTAAGCGGTATACAACCGAGTACAGCTGAAGTTTCTCCAGTCGAGCTGCATAGGGCATCTGCTTAAGGCCAGTGATCCTTTTGGTGAGTTACTTCTGTGGTCTTTCCAGTTGTTGCAGGTGTCTTGTAAGGTACATCCAAAATGGGGCATTGTACTCTATGATGGATCTGAAGAGTGATGCGCAGAGGGGCCCAATGACCTCTTTCGATCTGGATGCAAACCCTTTTGTGATTAAGTGGGCCACATAGAAGGATTTTCTAACCACTTTGGCAATGTGATTATCAAAGGAGAGGTTACTATCTACTTGGGTCCCCAGATCCCTTATTACGTCTTCCGTATTTACGGGGCTATCACCTATGTGGTAGTTTGTGGGTGCTTTGTTTTTTCAAAGGGGATGACTATGCACTTTTTGGCATTTAGCTTGAGGCTATGGTTTTGACACCAGGTATCTGTCTCAGTGAGACCCTTTTGGAGGATGTCTGTGTCAGCCAGAGAGTCAATTATAGCCCCTAGTTTGCAGTCGTCTGCGAACTTGGTCAGCCATAGTCCTCCTGTGCTTGCCTGTACCTCTGAGAAGTATATGCCGAACAGGAGGGGTCCTAGGACTGAGCCCTGGGGAATGCCACTTGTAACTGGTTTAGAGTCAGACCTAGCTCCCGCAACTCTTACCATGTGGGTTCTGTCCATGAGCCAGTTGGCAACCCATCTCATGACGTAGAGGTTTATATTCAGGCTGGCGAGCTTGTCTATAATACCTGAGTGGGGAATGGTGTCAAAGGCCTTTGCAAGGTCTAGGTAGGCTGTGTGGACAACCTTTCCCTAATCTACAACCTTGGTAACTGTCTCAAAGAAGTCCACCAGGTTTAGGAGGCATGATCTGCCCTTAACAAAGCCAAACTGGGTAGGGTCCAGTGTTTGGAGATTTCCAATGTCTCTGTTAATGAGATCCATGATGATGCACTCCATAGCTTTGCAGACCAAGCTAGTCAGACTTATAGGGTGATAGTTCCCAGGGTCCGTTGTAGCTTCACCTTTGTGGAGTGGAATAACCGTTGCTGTGCACCACTCTGTGGGCATGAAGCCTGTGGAGAGGCTGAGTTTAAAGAGTGTGTTTAGGTGAGGGGTTAGTTCATCTTTGAGCTCATGTAGGACGCAACCTGGGACACCGTCCAGTCCCATTGATGCTGTGTTTTTGGCTTTGGCGAGGGCTGTTTTAACCTGAGTGTCTGTGATTTCAGGGGCACAACATTCTTCTGGTATGGTTATGGGCCCTTTTGGGGGCGAGAGGGAGGTGAAGTTTGCACTGAACCTGTCTGCCAGGATGTTGGCTATATCGGTTGGTTCAGTTTATTTTGCGCCATTCTGCACTAACTCTGAGCAGATCTGAGAATTGCCACTTAGATTCTTGACATAGCTAAAGAATGCCTTGTGGTTATCTTTGGAGTACATTGCAATTTTTCTTTCGAAGCTAGCCTTGGATGATTTTATGAGGGAATGTAGTTTCTTGCTGATACTGATCAGGGATGTCTTCCCTTCTTGGGATTTTACTCTTTTCTGTGCTAGTTTCCTCCTTCTATTGTATAGCTTGTTTATGGCAGGGGTCCACCAGACTGGTTACCTTTTCTTGAAGGAGTGAGTCTTGGTTTTGTTTGGTATAGCACAATCCATGTATTCTTGTAGGTGCCCGTAGAGTGCATTAGTAAAGGATTTTGCAGCTTGGACAGTGTTATCCTTTAGCATGGGGACTTTGAAACTGCCCACCTTGGTCTTAAGTAACGTGAAGTTTGCTTTTGAAAAGTTTTTCACGGTGGTTTCTTTGACCGGGGGTGGTGGCGGAATGTGGTTATCCAGAGTGATTAGTTTATGGTCAGATCTAACCAGCGAAGGATTGACCTCTGGTGTGGAACACCGGTCGCCCATGTTGGTGATGACCAGGTCCAATATGTTGTCACCTCTGGTGCCTAGCTACAGACAGACAACAATAGCAGATACATTTGAAAAAGACATAACATTAATTAAATAATTACCATAGCAAGAATTTCATAACTAAGCCTTTATTTAGACATTCAGGTTACTGTATTTCATAACAGGAAATAAACCGTTTTCTTTTTCAAAAAAAACTATCGCAAACAGTAAATAAAGTCATGCAGTGTAACACCCACTATTCTAATAGGTTATATTCATAGGTAGTTACTAGCATGCAGTTCAGGGGACCATTAATGATCTAAATGTATTTATTTACTATTTGGTAACAAGGTAGGAGGACTGCTCCAGAGACCCTTTTCAAAACTGAAATTCCCTATTGACCCTAA
This sequence comes from Protopterus annectens, assembly GCF_019279795.1. Taxonomy (NCBI): domain Eukaryota; kingdom Metazoa; phylum Chordata; order Ceratodontiformes; family Protopteridae; genus Protopterus; species Protopterus annectens. Next base: position 826,976,244 of record NC_056744.1, read on the forward strand.
ATACTGTCTGGTTAAGTGACTTGCTCAAGGTCACTCAGTTGGCAAATAAAGTTGTAAAGATTCAAACCATGTACCCTTGACACAGGAAGCAGCCCATTATCAAGTGAAAGCTTAACTGTCAGACTACTCTGTAATAACTTCCAGGCAATAGTTATGTTCTTATGTGAAATGTTCAGATACAGTACTAATTGAAGATGCCTTTTTAATATCTTAATAGCTCTAATATGTTCTGGTACCCTTAAACATACTGGATGTATTATTTCATCTATACAACATAAATGTCATGAGTATAATGTAACAATTTTGAATTCCCTCTTAAATAAATGATCATTACTAAAGTGGCCATCCATAGTGCCCTTAAGGTTAGTTATTTATTTACATATTTATTGCATTTGTTAGCCTGGATACTCTAACTGGGGCCAAAGCCCCTTTTTTGTGGAAACCCTGTGAGAAAAGTTGATAACATGTTGGAAAAAGTAGTAAAATAGAATTACTGAAAAAACTATGTGAAATTCCCTGACATCCCTGGCAGCTTTCCCCAGTCTGCTTGAATACCACCTTAGAACTTCCCCGAAAAGAGGCTGTTAGCCTAGTTGGACTAACCTGGTCAACAAATGGTAATTAAAGAAATCAGCAATATTATTTAAGGTATAGTTATAAAAAAAAAGTAAAAACTATGTCAATTTACAAAGATTAAAATTGTATCAGAAGACAACAACAGGTATTAAATCATACAAAAAGAAGATGAAGCTTATATTTACATAAAATATATTCAGTAGTAAAGCAGTTTTTCCATCTCTTTCAACTTTCTAGTTTAAAAGCCCATGTTTGTACTTGTTTCCTGCTTTTCCTGTATCTAGGCTAGTCCAGATACATACTTGCTGTATCCAGGACTGCTTGTATGCTTCTGAGCTCCGCAAGCCATTCTGTGTTGGAGGGAAGCCTTCTAGCTTATCAGTGGGAGTGGTAAGCACTAGGTAGCCTATCTACTACAAAAGGAGTGGTTTCTGGCCCAGAAATTGTAGTTTATTGGCTGTTTGGGCAGTTTTTCCATCTCTTTCAACTTTCTGGTTTAAAAGCCTGCGTTTCCGCTTGTTTCTCGCCTATCCTGAAACTAGTCTAGTCCTGCTCTTTTATTTTGCTTATTAGTCAAGCACTTTACCAGACTTCTTGTAGCAATTATTGCAGCACACAAAAGTGCTACCAGCACTAAACGTACTACAAGGAAACAGCTCCTGTACTTATTATTAATGCCCACCCCTCCAGGCATGCCTAAAGGTCAGTTTCCTGTGCTTTTTCCTACTAACCTGGTGGACTTGGGCATCCTGAGGCAATGTAGCAATTGCCTCATGTACACTGACAATCCTCTCCTCTTACCCCCCAACACTCAGACTTGTGAGAGATGTACTTATATATCTAAATTGGAAGCCATGCACTCTCCAACCAAGACCAGTATAGCTGGTCAAGAGGAGAAGGTCAACACTTGTATCATACCACATGGAACACGTAGCCCTCCAGAACACACACCAGCACTGCCTTCACATAAAAACACAAACCACACACCCACCTTTGCGGAGGTTCTCAATAAAAATCTACCCAAACAGCAGAGACCTCCAAGGCAGAAACACACTTGACCACCACAACACAACACTAATCACGAGACACATAACTCTCCTAAACAGTGTGCCACTCAACTAAAGCTCCTAAGGCAAAGCAGCATGCCCAGCACACTAGTCATAGGTGACTCGATAGTGAGGCACACTGATGTTCCACTCACTAGTTGAATAAGGAAAAAGTAACAGTCAGATGCCTGTCAGGTGCCAGGATCCACCACATAACGCACGCACTCAGGTCCCTCAACAACAGGTACAAATATGACTCTATCATTGTATATGTGGGTGTAAATGACCTGAGACTTACCTCTCTGGACTACATGAAAAGAGACATGGAGGAGCTCTCGGATTATGCAGCCCAGGTGGGTAAGACCCTAACCCTGAGCAGCCTCCTACCATCACCCAGAATGATACCACAGTACAAGCAGAAAATGATTGATTTCAACAATTGGCGAAGTTTCTGGTGTCATTCTAAGGGGATCCAGTATCTGTCTGCCTGGGATGACATGATTGACAGACCTCGATGCTTTGCCAGAGATGGCCTGCATTTGTCACCTCTGGGCTTCCAGATGCTGGCCAAGGCTCTTGCCACCCCTATAGTGCCTTTTTAGGTGGTGTTCCAAAGACCACATTACCACCGTAACAGCTACAAACAAATGCAATCTGAGGGTCATGCTGCTCACCGCTAGAAGTCTAAATCTCAAAATGCACTCGCTCGAAGCACTCCTTAAAATGGAGAACATTGACATTTGTGCTGTAACAGAGACCTGGTTCAAGGCAGCAGAAAGCACCCCTGCACTACCAGGCTATAACTCATTCCACACCTTTCGGCCACAGAACTTGGACAGAAGCTCCAACGGCAGTGGTGTTTCCATATTCATAACGGATGTGCACACCTCCAGACTGGTGGCCCAACAGAATGCATCAGAGGTACTTCAGGTGCAGCTAACATTGGGTAAGACAGCAATTCAGGTCACAGCCTGCTATAGGTCCCCAACCATGTCACAAGTCTCATACTCCACATTCCTAAGCACCCTGGAGAATATTAGGGTCCAGCCTAACACTTTCATACTGGATGACTTCAACTACCCCTCCATTAACTGGGAAAACTACTCATGTACCAATACACTTGCCCCACATTTCCTGGAATTCATTAATTCCAATGCCATGGACCAGCTCGTTCTTACCCCCACTAGATGTAGCAACATTCTTGACCTGGTCAGTACTAACATGGGCGACCGTTGCTCTACACCATTAGTTAACTCCTCCCTGGTTAGATCTGACCACAAACTAATCACCTTGTTAATGCACATCCCTCCCACCCACCCTGCAAAGGTAACCACCATAAAAAACTTCTCCAAAGCTAACTTTGGGCTCCTAAAAACAGAGGTGGCTAACTCCATGGCACCCATGCAAATGGAGAATAGTTGCATGACCACTGAATCATACACCAATGCACTGTAAGAACACGTACAAAAATGCATGGATCTCACCATACCTAATAGAACCAAAATGCTCTTCTCCAAAAAAAGGAAGCCAATCTGGTGGTGCCCTGGCATAAACAAACTCTACAACAGAAGGATGAAACTGATGCGGAATAAGGTGAAGTCCCAAGATGGGAAAGACTCCCTTATCAGCCTCAACAAAAAGTTGAGATTCCTCATCAAATCCTCTAAACCTAGCTATGAAAACAGAATTGCAGCAGATAGTAAAGGCAACCACAAGGCCTTCTATAGTTATGCAAAGAATCTCCATGGCAATACCCAGATTTGCTCTGAGCTACTGCACAATGGTACCTCCTATACCGAGCCAACAGATATTGCCAATATACTGGTCGACAGATTCAGTGCCAACTTTACCCCTCTCTCCCCCACCAAAGGACCAATCACAATACCAGTAGATTGCCAGGCACCCAGTATTGCTGCTGCACAGGTTAAAATTGCACTGTCCAAGGCCAAGAATACAGCTTCTATGGGACCTGACAATATCCCTGGCTGTGTTCTACATGAACTACAGAGTGAACTGGCACCGCACCTGTGTGCCCTGTTCAATCACAGCATCACCTCAGGCTTTGTCCCTACCAAATGGTGCACTGCTACAGTCATCCCTCTCCACAAAGGAGGAACGACTACAGACCCTGGGAACTATCGCCCCATTAGCCTGATGAGTCTGATATGCAAAGCTATGGAATGCATCATCATGGACCTAATAAACAAGAATATAGGGAATTGTAAAACCACAAAAGAAGAAGCGATCAAGAGATCTTCACCATTTATTGAAATAGAAATCTTAAGATAACTGCTCTAGCGCCTCGGCTTATCCAAGCCTTTAACAGATTATAACTTGTTTCAAAAACATTTCATTAAATACCTTCACAAGCATGAATGAATCAATTAACCTTAATTACTTAATTTATAAAATATTCAAAAGCAGTATTGTTTTAAAAAGACAAGTTCATAAAAAACATCTCCAGTTACATTCCTGGTTAAGTCCTGCTGGACTCAAAGTATTATATTTTAAAATAAATAAAGATTCTTTTTCCCTTAGCTTCTTTTGAGCATCTATTATACTAGAGTTTTTCTTTTCAATACATTCCAAAACAGATACTTGCAATCCACCAAAACCTCCATGTTTTTTAAGGAAATGCAATGCAACTGGGCTAAATTGACTGCCCTTTTTAATATCACAAATGTGCTTTTTTACCCTAGTTGCTAAACTTCTTTTGCTTTCTCCCATATAATATTTGTTACATGGACATCTCAAACAATAAATGATACATTCACTATTACTACTATGAAAACCTCTTTCCTGAAATTTTATGCCATTCACTCTTGTGAAGGTCTTTTTAACAGAAGGACAAATACTACATTTTCCACATGGAAAGGTTCCCTGTACAACCATTTCTCCATATCTAATGTTTTCTGGTAGTTCAAACTTTCCATGGACTAAAAAGTCCTTCAAGTTCCTACCTCTAGTATATGAAAATGTTACTTTTTTATTATAGATGTGTGTTAGCCGTTTATCTTTTTCTAACAAATCCCATCCATATTTGATTCCTTCCTTAAACCTTTCAATAAAAAGAGTATATTTTGTCACAAAAAATACATTTTCCTTTAAATTCATACTATTCTGATTTTCTCTATCATTATCACTATTACATGCTTTTTGCCCTTATCCTTTTAAACTTACTTTTTTTATAGCTTGTTGAATCTTTTTAGTTTGATATCCTCTATTTATAAACATTTCCGCAGTCTTTTGCATTTCTTCTTCCACATCTTTTAAGTCACTACACATTCTATTTATCCTTAACATTTCTCCAAATGGTATTGCCTCCATTATATGTCCTGGATGGCAACTCTCTCCATGTTTTAAATACTTTCTTTCTTCAAATTTTCTATATATTTTAGTTCTAATACTGCCATCCTTCCTACCATCAATAGTTAAATCCAAAAAGTTAACATTATGTCCTAGCTGTATACCATCAAATTTTATCCCAAATGTATTATTGTGAAGATCCAGTTTGGATCCCCCCTTACACACGAATATTAAATTGTCAATGTATCTGTAATATCTCTCCACATGTACATTAAAAAATGCACTGTTGTAAATATATAAATTTTCAAACAATCCCATAAACAGGTTCGCGTATATGGGGGCGAAAGCTGCCCCCCATTGCCGTCCCCTGTAACTGTCTATATATATCTCCATTGAATTCAAAAATATTGTTCTCCAAACAAAAATGGACAAGTTCTATTATATACTGTGTTCTAGGACTATCACCCAGAAAATAAAGAACTGCTTCTAATCCATACTGATGTTTGATGCTTGTATATAAGCTAACTACATTCATTACCAAAAAATATTTATTTTTATTCCAACTAATTTCTCATTTTTTCTTTAAAATCCACAGCATTTTTAATATACTAAGGCAAAGTTATAGCTTTTGGCATAAAACATTGATGTAATAGACAAGAGATGTTATGTGCAAAATATGCACACGCAGGCACTATTGGTCTACCTGGAGGATTTTCTATGTCTTTTTGAATTTTAGGCATACAATAGAACTTAGCCATTTGACTTCATTTACTAGTAAATTTATGATTTATATCACCATCAGAAAGATAATATAATCTAACACCCTTCCTTAATAATTTCTCATACTCCTGGATTGCTTCATGATATTGTACTACATTAATTAATTTATAAATATCCCTATTATTAAGATGTACATAACACATTTTTAAATATTGCGTGTAATGCTGTATCATTAACTTGCCCCCCTTGTCCGCTGGTTTAATTAATATATCCCTTCTTTTACTTAAACTATTTAAACTATTCCATTCTTCCTTTGTGAGATTATACTTAATATTTTTCTCTTTTAAAAATGTATTATATTCCTTTTCTGTAGTGTAGTTCATAAATGTTAAATACTGTTGCAAAGTTTCATTATTAAATAAAGGTAAATAGTTACTTTTACATACTATCATTTCAGTATTCAACTTGCAATATGCATTTGTAATAACATCTGAATCACATGAATAAAAACTGTTGTTACTATCATCAGTATCATCACTACAAATATTTAAATCACATTCACTCAGTTCATTTTTAAATTGATAAATCAAATATAACTTACGTACAAATTTGAAAATTTCAATTTTCATTTCATATAATCTGGGTAAAACTGTTGGAACAAACTTAAGTCCCTTATTTAACACTCAAGTCCGTTTCAGATAATGTAACTTTAGAAAAATTCACAACATAATTTGATTTTAAAGTCCTACTAAAACATTCACTTTCAGTTCCATGTCCCTCGTTTGTTGTTTCTGTATTCGTATCCATTCCCCCTTTGTTGCTCTGGCTCATTCCAGGATCTCTTCCGTATACCCTTGGTGTTCGATTTGTTATGGAACTGCTGGTACATATATTTTTCCATTTCCTGGCTTCGGCAACCGTGGATATTCCTCTTAACTTTCATATTCCGTCAACGATGCTCCATATTCTCCATTGGGATGAAAATTACCCTTTTCTGCCGTTCCTTGATCTTCCTTGAACCTGACAAATTGATGCGTACGTGAGCGCTTGATGGCCTCAAACACATTATTACACTTATAGTCCCTCTTATCTCGAGTTAATTTATTCTTTTTTCTTTTAATGATGTCATTCTCATATGATATTAGTTTTTCATTAGTATTCTTCAAAAATTGTTCAAATACAGTCATATTTGTTTGATTTAGTATTTCTTGACAAATCATTTTAGTTTCTTCCTTAATTTTAGTTCTTCTAAGCTGATCATCATGGACCTAATAAACCATAATATAGGGAATCTCCTAACTCTGGATCCCACACAGTTTGATTTTGTGAAGGGTTGATCATGCCTGCTCAACCTGGTCGACTTCTTTGAGTCAGTCACCAGAGCTGTGGATGATGGCAAGGTGGTTCATACAGCCTACCTTGATCTGGTCAAAGCCTTTGATAGCATTCCCCATTCAGAAATCATAAAAAAACTCACTAAGCTAGGCATCAAAAGCTCTATAGGTGGGTTGCCAACTGGCCCAGAAATAGAACCCACAGTGTGAAAGTAGCTGACTCCAAGTCAGACTGCCGACCAGTCATGAGTGGAGTCCCACAGGGCTGAGTTTTGGTTTCTCTCCTGTTTGGTATCTACTTCTCTGAAGTCCAGGCCAACATGAAGGGACTCTGGCTAACAAAGTTTGCAGACAATTGCAAGTTGGGAGCTATTATTAACTCCCCAAGTGATGTTGACATCCTACAGGAACACCTCACTGAGCCAACGACTGGTGTCAGAACCATGGCCTTAAGCTCAATGCCAAAAAATGTGTCGTCATCTCCCTTGGGAAAAACCCACTTCCCATGAATTACCACATCGATGGTAGTCCACTGAACACAGAAGGCGTTATAAGAGATCTGGGAACACAGGTTGACAGGAACCTCTCTTTTGACCACCACATTGCCACTGTGGTGAAAAAGTCCTTCTATGTGGCACATCTCATTACTAAGGGTTTTGCATCCAGGAAGAAAGAGGTCATTGTCTCCCTCTACTCTTCCCTCATTAGGCCAATCATTGAGTATAATGCCCCATTTGGCATGTACCTCACTAGACACCTGCAACAACTGGAGAGGCTGCAAAAGTACCTCACAAAGAGGATCCTAGGCCTTAAGCACTTGTCCTATATGGACAGGCTCAAAAAACTCCAACTATTCTCTGTCTCATATTGCTTACTTAGAGGCGATCTCTGCTTGACTTACAAAGCCATGTCTGACCCAGCTCTGTTAGAAATGCTACATCTAAAGAAATCCCAATCCCTCCACACCACATGCTTCAAAGACCTCAACCTCATTACCACAATCAACAGAACAAGCTAGAGGGACAGGTTGATAACCCAGAGACTACCCATGCTATGGAACAGACTTCCCATACATGTCAAATAAAGTACCTCACTGGCCCTCTTCAAGAGGAATCTTGATGAGTGGATGGGAAATAGAAAATTCACCCCAGGGATCACTCCAGTAGCTCTACTTGACAGGGGCACTGGGAACTAAGGTCGGGTGGCACGATGCCAGGGTAATCCTATGGGCTAGGCTTGTAAAGGCTCCAAGGCCATTAGCTGAGTACACACCTATGAACCTATAATGTTATTATTTTCTGTAGAAGATAAATGATACTAACTGATGTGATATATTAAAGAATAGATAGAGGGATAATGGAGTATTTAGAGTAGATTTATTTTATTTATTTAACATTTGTTGACCGGGAATGTCCGACTAGGTTCCACAGAGCCTGTTTTCAGCGGAGGCCCGGGGAGGAAACACTCCAGATGCAGTGTTCAAATAAATGAAAGTAAGACTGTGCAAACACAAGTAAGAGTTTTTTAAAAGATGTTAGATCAGAGGTGAATTGAGCGTATGTAGGGGATGCTGATGTGCAAACAATAAATCTGAGAAGACAAGAAGTATCATAAAATTAGGAAGAAATATGAGGATAAATTAAACATGATCAGTGGATCATGATACTTACATATAGAGCACCCTTTACAAGATCCAAGATTCTCTGTAGCATAACAGAGTCCCCTAACCTCTCCATGAGGCCAGGTGAATTACTACAGTATGATATCCTGGGGGGGGGGGGGCTTCTTGGCTTTTTAATGACAATGCCTAATGTGCTATCACTTGGTAATGCTTTTTAAGAATTCTTGATATCCTCTCCACAGAGGAGGCATACCAGGTCACACAGGAAATATCCTCCCTGGGATACTCTTGCAAGGCCCTCCTGTGAAATGTATCCTTATGCTTAGAAATGTTGCTTCTATTCAAAACTTTCTGCAAGAAATGTTCCCCTTAGCATTTGTCTGTCAGTCTCCTTATGTTTGTTTGTGTCTTTCGGCTTTTCCCGGTTAGGGGTCGCCACAGCAGAACTCCGGTCCTCTAATGATTGGTGGTGGATTTTTACATACCAGGTTACCAGCCCTGATGCACAACCTTCAACAAAGGCATGCCCCATTCATGTATGCCTCCACACAGAAGACGCTCTAGCTGAGAATCGAATGGGACAACATCTTGCTATGAGGCGACAACGCTACTGCAGCACCACCACGATATCTGCTTTATTTATTTATTTATTTATCTGTATTTCTTTACCAAAATAGAATACTGATCTCCATGGACTTTTACAGACAGCCAGCGAGCAAAGTTAGGCAATGGATACTTAAGGAATCAAGGCCTGGATCACTGGACCACAGGAAACAGTTCAGTAACAGTTCCTTAATCCTCTACTCCAACTGATGGACATAAAGATCTTAAAAGCTATGGTACAACTGCAAACTTTATAAATATATCATTTTGTTAATGAAGATATTTACTTGAGGCTCAGATGAAGTTGCATCAGTATAAGGATCCTTAACAGTAACTAGGACTTGGCAGGTTTATCACTGTTACTTCAAAATATTACCTAGGAGGTGGAAGAGGAGGAGGAATGATAACCTAAAGCAGGCTCTGTATGGGCGGCAGTGAGAAGGATAAAGGTGGCTTCTTCAGTCTGTAGTACGATGGAATTCCTACCACGTTCATCTGGTATAAGGCTTTAGAGGTTGGAAAGCCTCAGTAATTCTAAGTGTGAACACTGGGTTTTTCCAGAGATGACCTGGGATCCAAATGTAAGTGGAAAGGGAAAGTAGAAATTCTGCCTAATAACTAGATGTATAAATAATGCATATGAAAGCAAAGATGGTTTCTTATTTATTTAGTTTTTCAGAAATTTATCATGTAAATCCCATACAGCCTAAGGCCTTTTTATATGGACAACAATATGTTAACGTGACAGACAACAGATACTTTGATATAAGAGAACACAGAACAGAAAATAGATACATGCCATCATTGTTGCTGCTGGAAACAATGACATGGCTGGAATAAGAGTCTTCGATATTTAGGTTGTTCAACGTTTAGGGTTCGATCAAAGAGCATTAACTCTTTTCAGCTTGCGATAAGCAAATATAGACCCAGGAATAACTATGCGTTGCCCTGTAAAACCTGAAAACTCACTGAATAAGGAATTTTGGGGGAGGGGGATTGCAAAAAAGTTCATATGTGAAAGATTCATGGCAAAAAAAATAGCAGCAAGGAAAAAAAGGAGCAATACAAAAAGAGGTAAAATGAGGGAGGATAGAGGTAAAATGCAAGCAACAATGTGTGTAAATAAAATATTAAAGCTAATACAACATGTGTTAGAAGTTCAGGAAACAGTATTCCCAGTAAGGAAGCCATCATGATATAAATGCACAAGTGAGAGTTGAACATTCTCAAATGGAGCCAAGACAGTCACCTTTAACAGTGATAACACCAACAAATCTCGAGTACAGGAAAGGAGCCGCATGTGAAATAAATAAAAGCTCCTTACAAAGCAGTGGTAAACAAGAAGACTGTACCTGATTTCTATTAGTAGTTCCAGCACTGATGGAGTGACATAGACGAGGTGGGAAGGAGTGGCTTTTTGCAGGCTCACCCACTCAGGAGGGAGGGGGAGATTTGTCCCTGAGATTTGACACATCCCTGATCATGAGGGCAGGGACATATTTCATGGTAGATTGCCATTACGAATTCAGCACTGAACTAGGAGTAGGAATTAACTAATGTGTGTGAGCAGCTCCACTCTGTCATACAAAAAAATCTGCTGGCATGCAAGACAGCATTATCTGACTGTCAGTTGCTCTGCTTTGAACCATTTCCCTTCCCAATCTACCACTGATCTAGTCCCAGTCCCGGCAGTAGCCCTGGAGATGCAGAGATAAAAATGGAACAAATAGAGTAGCTTAAGAGCAGTCAATGGCCAACTGGACTCAACTGGGGTGGTGGGGGGGGGGGGTCACACAAAGAGTGTCAGCAAAAATTAAAGAAAGATAAATATGGTGATAAACTTAATGCTATGTGATGTCATTTATAGGTTCAAATAGGTTCTTACTAAGCTTATGGCCCAGAAGCCAGACAAGAACCTCAGCCATATCACTCAGTACTGGTGACAGAATGACAATATCCTCATTACATTCCAGAGAAGATACTAGGACAACCTAACTCTCATCCTTCATAGAAAATACTTCTTGCCCACCTGCCTTCTATCAGCTTTCAGACTCCACCACCACTAAATATCCTTCTATTCTGCAACTTCTTTTTTCATCATGGTCCTTACTTCCCCACTAACTGACAACTATAACATAGAGATCCATTTACTTACTCATGGTACACCTCAGCTTCTCCTCTAGTCTTCTGCTACTGGGCCATCTTTCATCCTACCATGACTCTATAACAGCTCTTAACACATCTCTAACTCTGTCTGAACCACCTAGTCATACTTCGTCCATATACTGCCCACACATTGCATTAAACCTGTTTAATGATGTCCCTCACCTTTACTCCAAATACAGACTGATTAACTACATTTCAACTCAAACCAAAATAAAATTAGGTGGAAAAATATTCTGCAAACAAAAGTATTAGTAACTCACCAATATGCTAAAATTCTTCTAGGAGAGATTCACCCTAATCCTGGGCCCATCTATCACAATGAACATGAACATCAAGACAATTCTCTGCCACATACTACCCTAATTCTACAATGGTCAACCCCCAACCCCAGTAATATAATTTTTGCTGCCATGAAAGTTAGAAGCATAAGAAATAAAATTACTGAACTACATGCCTTTATTGCCCAACATAAGCCTGATATTCTCACCGTAACTGAAACCTGGCTTAAAGTCAATATAAATGACTCAGGAATTACATCTCCTGACTATAATACCATCCAAAGTGACCATATAAAAAGGAAAGGTAGTGGTATTGATTTACTATTTCCCAGCAACTACCACATTTCCCCTTACAACAAACCAATATCAAAATTCAGTTCAGCAGGGCTTCTTATAATGTTCCTGAAATTAAACAATTATAAACAAATATGTATTACTGTTCTTTACATCCCTCCTGCTGACAATATAGCTAAACTGGAAGATAACCTACACTGGACATTTATAACAATTCCTCAAGAAATACTACTACTAGGTGATGTCAATGTCATTTGGTTGGACTACCTCCCTTACATCTAGCATGAATGTATTTGGTTTCACACAACTAATTGATAGCCCCACACATTACAGCAATACATCAAATTCCCTATTAGACTGGATCCTGGTATCGGACCCTAGCAAATACATCACCTCAGGTACAATGAGACATGATAGCTGAAACAATCTGTACAACCAGACATCTCCCACATCCACTTAAATAGCATGTCTATAAAACAAAATGCAAGTCCAGGGGTGTAGTCAGTGAATTCCATTTTGTACACACAGACTTTTATTGCTAGTCCCCAACCCACTTGGCATTTAAACATTGGGCACTTCTCTCAAGCTCTTACCCCCAACCCAGCACTTAGTGTATGTAATTTTTTTAGTTTTTCAGTCAAAAACCATTAGAGATATTGTTTTAATTTGCAATCCCCTCTGTAAAGAAGCTATGTTCTTAGAGGCATTCATTCAAATGGTTGTAGACATAATATGGCCTATGCCTGGCTGCACCCTTGCATGCAACCTTTCCAAGTTTAACCAAGAAATGTTCATTACTAACCTATCATCTATTAGCTGGAGCTTCCTAAAAATTATCCTCTTGCCTTCCATGATGCTGTAAATGAATTCAGTACAACTTTCCTGAATATCCTAAATAGCCTTGTACCTCCTACAAGGCAGAGAGGAAAAAAATGCAATTTGGCTATCCAAGAAGAGTCGAATGCTAATGCAGGATAGAGATAAAGCATGAAAAGAATGGCAGAAATATAAAACACCACAATATCTTGAAAACCCATGTTTTGTAATCACACTAAAAAGCAAATTAATAAAGACAAAAAAGGTACTATAAAAAAGTCAAAATAATATTAAAGGCAACCCTAAAAAATTCTGGACAGCCATTAAAGAAATCTTGCATCCCAGTCATAAATTCAACCCTAACCCCTCTCCCAATAATTAATCACTCAAAAGTACAATACGATTCAACTTTTATTTCATAGATAGTATAGCATCTCTAACCAAGGATTCCCCAGCATCTAACCCTAACCCTAACCCTGCCCAGCAGCCACATATCACCACATCAACTTTCACCTTCAAACATGTGCCCACATCCTATATAAAACTACTTTTAAACTCAAACCATACTCTACGTGATGATCTCCCAAGTGAATAACTTAAAATAGCAGCTAATAGCATTGCCTACCCTGTCTTTATAAATAGTTCATTCCAGGAATCTCACATTTCTTCTCTCTGGAAAAAGTCACATTAACCCTCTGCACAAAGGAAAAAATTCAACAGACATTAATAAGTTTAGACCTACAGCAATCTTATTCGCCCTCTCCAAAATACTTGCAAAATGTATTCAAAAACAATTGTTAAACTATTTGCTGCAGGAAGAACTCCTATCTCCCAGGCAACATGGTTTATGTCCATTCCATAGTACTAACACTACACTTCTAACTTATATAGATAGTATTAATAAAGCTAGAGAAAATGGTAAACTAGTCTCCTCCTTATTTCTAGGCTTATCTAAAGCCTTCAACACAGTTTGTCACAGCAAACTTCTACTTCAAATGTCCTTAATAGGTCTCTCTCAGCCCACCCTTCTATGGTTCAAAAGCTACCTTTCCAATAGGTATCAGTCAGTAAAATGGCAGCCCACCCTCTTTCCATACCTCACAGTCACCACCGGTGTACCACAAGCCTCTATTCTTGGTCCCCTCCTCCTTAACATTCTCACCATAATCTTCCACACAGCAATACAACAGTCCTCCCTAATACAGTATACAGATGACTCCACACTCATTTGCACATTTGACAACGTGGCACACCTTCAAAAAATTACTCAGGAACCTTTAACAGCAACTGAAACATAGCTTTGTAACTCACAACTCATGCTCAACCCTAAAAAACAACTTCTACTTTTTTCCTCCAAATCCCTGTCCCATGAAAAAAGCAAAACTTAAAGTACCCTCTCTCAATAATACAACAACTGAAGTCAGTTCTCATAGCAAATTATGAGGGATGATAGTGGATGATAATCTTAAATTCGATCTGCATATATAAATGTCCAAAAGAAAAACCCATCAAAACTAGGCATGCTTTTTAGAACCAAAAATTCTCACAATGCAACTAAAGCTACACGTGTCACTACTTATCTCTGCCTCACACTTCCTTATGGTGCTCCCATCCTTACTAACCTTCAGGCATCACAAAAATAAAAACATAAACAATGCTATAATAAAGTTGATCCTAGCCAGTGATTATGATCCAATGACCAAAAACTCCTGTCTGCCCACAAACCTATCAAATCTGGTGGTCATTGTCTGTACTTGTACCATGTTGCTACGTCTTGCAACTCCTTATCTCTAACCATTAGGTCAATACCCTCCCATCGTTCAAAACCATTCTGAAAAGACTTCCTAGCCAAAAGCTGGCTCTATTCTTGCTCATCACCAAGATAAACTATATCTCTAAATGTGGACAAATGCCTATTCATACCTTAGAACTCCTTACTCTCCCTCCACCACTCATTTCCTTACTTTTATCAGTTTCTCTCCCCTCTGGCTTTCTCTCTAAATATAAAATAAGCCTGCTTTTCTCTCACTTTGTATTGCAATTCCAGTCTATATTATACTCTCCTACCTTTAATTTCTATATAAACTGGCTAAAATGTAGCTTTTAAATGGTCAAACAACATGTATCTTTTCTTAACCAATGTTTTCATATTTTGTCTAATTTCGTATAATTATTTAAACCTCATTTGTTTTTTGTATTACTTTTAAAGCCTGAAAAATTATTCTTAAAATGTTTTGTAATACTTTGGATCTTTTCTCCCTGGGCCTCCACTGAAAATTGGCTCTTACCCAGTCAGATTTTCTCAGTAATCAAATGCCAATAAATAAATAAACAAACAAAAGCTTTATCTCTCATATTCCAAGTGAAAATTGGTAATCACCCATCCAGTCATCCAAACTGGTTTTAAAGGATGCTGAGAAATACTCTGCTTGATATATAAAGGAAATGAAGAATACCTTGGGTTACATATCTATCATTTCATCTGGTGTTGCTGATGTGGTAGCATAGATATAGTTCTCTAAAGGGGGTGTTTGCTTTACCACTGGCCCTATTTAGGTGAAGGAGTTCAAAGTTTAATGTGTCATTCGTAGCATGGAAGGCTAAGCACAGATTACTCCTCCACCTCTGAGTAGAGGGATAGAGTGTTTAGTCTATCACAGCAGCTAAGGGTACTGAGAACTAAAGTCATGTTCATGTGAAAACATTCAGGTTATTAAAGTTGGTTTTGGTGCTCAGCATGGGACGTGCCAAATGGGGTACTGTGTTCAGTGATTGGCCTAATAAAGAAGAAATAAAGTGGGGCTAGAACTTCTTGAGAATTTCAGGAGAAACCAGGAAGGAAAAGCTGAACAATGTCAAGGTATCTTCTAACCACCACAGAGACATGATGATCAAAAGAGAGTCTATTATCAACAAAGGCACCCAAGTCCCTAATGACTATGTTAAATCCAAGTGGAATCTTATCTATTTGATAAGTGTAAAAAATGTTAGACTTACCAAACAAAACTAGGCTGTATTTCTTGGAATTGAGGGCAAGCCCATGATTAAAAAAGCAAGAATTTGTTTGTCTAGCCCTTTCTGGTGGATATGAATATCCAAATGGGATTTAATAACTCCCTCAATTTTTGCAATTAGCAGCAACCTTGGTCAGCCATAGTCCATTGATATTAGCTTTCATGTCAGAAAAATGTATGCCAAAAAAGAGGGATTCTAGGACAGAGCTCTGTGTGACACCACTGTTGATGGGTTTTATTTATTTAATCTTTATTGACTGAGTTGGCCGTTGGGTCCTCAGACCATTCAACCATGCCCTTGGTTAAGTAGACAGTAGCACATGTCAACCTGCATTACTATTTTCTGATACTGAACAAAACAGTGAGTGTAACATACACATGTAGGCAGAAAAGGAATATGATATAAAAGGTACAAATTATAGTGTGTGACAAGAAGTTTATAGAAACAATAACTAGTCTGATAACAGAGGAGGGAAAGCACGAACTATTTAACTTTACTTTTATGACTATAGCATATACCCCAGAGTTAATGGTATGGATTGTCAGATAGTCAGCTACTTATCCAGCAAACTAGATCTTTCCAGCTTTGATTTACGTTTGAAGAGGAAACATCTTAAACGCAATATAGTTGCATTTGTTCATCAGCTAAACAGCCAGTCAGTTCTGTTACATCATTACTGAACTGAATGCAAAGTGGAGGAAATTTATATATACAGTCTGATGTAGAAGCCAAAGTATACAAAGACAAAAACAGTGAATTTTAGAAGACAAGAAATGAATAGATGAATAACTGCCTGAAAGAGCAAATCAGGAATTTGGCCAGGTCTGAATGGAGGACCAATAAAAGAGAATAAAGGGTTTCTTAAGGAAACAAAAATCATACTTTGTCAAGTATATGTGCAAAACCTAAAATGACACTGCAGTTTTTGAGATGTTTTATGCTTCTGTTTAATCTTTTAGTCATAACACAAATTTGTCCACCCAGGTATGTGCAGACGTGAATGCGCACTCAGCCACACCGAGGGCCACCAATACGGTAACTGTTTGAAATGTCAGGAGCCACTGGAGCGAATCCCAAAATACAAAGCTAAAAAAACACACCCCAGCAACACTAATGACTTGGCACAAACTTTTGAATCTAAATAACACCACACAACAAAAAGTCAAACACTTTCATCCCAAAGTCAGGAACTTCTTCAGATCTTAAAAGTCATCCTTATTTCATCACCAGATTTTAAATGTGCCCAAAAATCACATGACCCATTAAAAGCAAATCAAAATATGACAGTCCATTCATGTGACAAAAGTTGTAAACAATTCTTTACATTAAATATTAATTCTGCATTCAATTAACTCACTCACTATTTAAATATGTGAACACATACAATAATTCTATAAAAAGTTCACTTAAAAGGTTTATAAATGCAATTTTAAAAGACAGAACAAATACACAATATCATTAAAAACTGGAAATTTATTTAGATTTAAACAATTTGCCATCAAAACTCCCGCTTTTCCATCCTTATGTGCCAAGCCATTAGGTTCATAAGTATGTACTAGGCTAATGGCCCCGGAGCCTTTCCAAGCCTAGCCCATAGGATTACCCTGGCATCGTGACACCCGTCCTTAGTTCCCAGTGCCTCTTTCAAGTAAAGCCACTGTAGTGATCCCTGCAGTGAATTTTCTATTTCCATTCCACTCATCATGATTTCTCTTGAACAGGGCCAGTGAGGTGCTCTGCTTGACATGTATGGGAAGTCTATTCCATAGCATGGGCAGTCTATGGGTTATGAACCTGTCCCTCCAGCATGTTCTGTTGAATGTGGTAATGAGGTTGTGGTCTCTGGAGCATGTGGTGTGGAGGGATTGGGATTTCTTTAGATGTACCATTTCTAACAGAGCTGGGTCAGACATGGCTTTATAAGTCAAGCAGAGATCGCCTCTAAGTAGACGATATGCGACAGAGAATAGTTGGTGTTTTTTGAGTCTGTCCATATAGGACAAATGTTTAAGGCCTAGGATCCTCTTTGTGAGGTACTTTTGTGGCCTCTCCAGTTATTGCAGGTGTTTAGTGAGGTACATGCCAAATGGGGCATTGTACTCAATGATTGGCCTAATGAAGGAAGAGTAGAGGGAGACAATAACCTCTTTCTTCCTGGATGCAAAACTCTTAGTAATGAGATGTGCCACACAGAAGGACTTTCTGACCACAGTGGCAATGTGCTGGTAGTGTCTCCAGGGTGTGTTTTTTTTAGTTTATAGTTCATTTATTCACCCTGTTAAACCTCATTTTTTTTTTGTTTGTTTTTTCCAAAACCTGAAATATGGAGACTAAATGGCTAAAAGAATGGACTTTCATAAACTAATTCTGAGATGCCATTTCTCAGAATATTCCCTTTTCCCTAAGTTATGGTAATCTCAGAGTTGGTTTAAGTTTGGGGCTGCAGGCCCCCACCCCTCGCAAAAAAGTTTTAAGGAAACAGTGATCTTTGAGATTCACTCTTCTCCTGTGTTTTTGGTCTTTTTTCCAGCATGTCGGCACTTGGCGTTTTGAGAGCAGACATTTCAATAGGTAGACGGGAAGTACATCTGCTCCAGCTTTTGCCCAAGGAAAGTAAATAGACTTAATAAATTACAAACACACATTTTTATTTATTTATTTATTTATTTTATTTTTCATTTGTTAACCGAGAAAGTCCGACTGGACACAAGTCCATTTTCAGAGGAGGCCCAGGGAAAAAAGCTCCAAAAACACATAGAATACAAGGTAACTACATGGAATATTCATTTCACTTCATGAGAGGTTTCATTGCATACACAAAGGGAGATGAAACATACAGTGTGGAATAAATTAAATTAACAATTCATACCATAATCGAATGTTTAGGTATAGAGTATCAAAGAAGCAGTTTTTAGTATTCAGGAGACAGAGTGTCTGTGAGTAGCTGGGGTACAGAGGTATTATCTTTTTAAGGGTTAGCTTGGTGAATGCATGAGCATAGCCAATTATTCTGAAAATGTTTTTTCAGGCATTTTTTTAAATTGAGTAGTGGAGGTGGTAGAGGTTGTTTGGCTTGGTAGAGTGTTCCATTTTTTAGCAATGGAGCTGGCAAAAAGGGATTTGCCAGCATCATTTCTGTGCTTGATAACTGTTATGAGGTTCTGGTTGCTGGATCTAAGAGGTCCAGTGGGGATGTGTCGTTGTATGAGTTGCTGTAGTGCAGAGGTTAGGTTGGGAAAGTAGTAAAGTTTGTGAGCAGTAGATAGTTGATTGAGTAATAGCATATGAGGTAGCTCCAACCAGTTGACCTGCTTAAGTGACAGACAATGATGGGACCTATAAGAGGCTTCAGTAGCAAATCTGACAATTTTGTTGTAACAAGATTCCATTTTATTTAGGTCGGTTTGACGGAGATTATTTAAAATGGGAGAGGCATATAAGAGGGTGGATAGGAGATGGGTCCTTGCAATGGTTGCTTTGGTGTTATTAGTCATAAAGTGTTTATTCCTATAAAGGAGTCCAAGTTTTTTGTTAACTTTCTTGATGGATTGAGCAATATGGATGTCGAATTTAAGATTGTTGTCAGTTTCAACACCTAGCAGTTTTGTGTGGTGGTAGGGCTGATTTGAATATTGTCTTTGGATTTGATGGAGAAGCTATCACTTAGGAGTGATGTTTTTTCTGGGCCAAATAAAATAAGTTTGTTTTTTTGGGGGATTGAGAAGAAGTTTGATATTGGTGAACCATGTTTCTGCAAGAGTAAAGTAGTTTTGTGTTAGGGATTGAAGTTCATGTAGTGTGGAGGCGGCGCAAATAAGGGTGGTATCATCTGCATATTGTACTACTGACACAGAGGGTGAGGATAAAGTGATGTGATTAGCATATAGGGAGAACAGTAAGAGACCAAGAATAGACCCTTGAGGGACTCCTATGGTAACTGGCAATAGGGTATTGATGTACATGACTACAGGTGGCATTTGAAAATAGCAGCCCCATAAAATCAGGTATGTCAAGTTACCAAAAGACCTTGTACCAGCCATCACACCATTAAGCTTTAACTGCATAGCAGTTGACCCTACATACACCCCTACTCACACAGATGCACTAAGAGATGTTTAGAAATGCTGCTTTGCCTCCCCTCAAAAGTTAAGACCCTGTAGAATTTCCTTATGTGCTCTATGTGCTTCCATGTAGGTAGAAATATGGTTGTAACTGGTTAATTGGATAACTGAGCCTCCAGAATGAGTGAACTAGTCACTGGAGGTCCTTCTGACTTACCAGTACATCAGTTAACCATGAATGTAGTCATCTGGACAGAACTGCTACTCTCTCAGTGAAAGTTTTACTAGACCTACTTGTACAGCTATCTATCACTACTGTTGTATGTGTGTTTGCTTGTCTTTTCGGTTAGGGGTCGCCACAGTGGAACTCCGGTCCACTAATGATTGGCAGTCGATTTTTATGGTGCCGAGTTGCCAGCCCGATGCCCAACCTTCAGTGAAGGCACGCCCATTCACGCACGTCTTTCGGAGTCCACTCGACCACGGAGAGAACATGCAGACTCCACACAGAAGGCATTCCAGCCAAGAATCGAACAGAAGAACCTCTTGCTGTGAGGCAACAATGTTACCGCTGTACCACCGCGGATCATCACTACTGGTGTATGTGTGTGCTTACCATTTTTCCGGGAGTAACACCATGGACAGGAGTGAATGTAGGGTCAACTGCTGTGCAGTTAAAGCTTAATGGTGTGGTGGCTGGTACAAGGTCTTTTGGTAACCTGACATACCTGATTTTATGGGGCTGCTATTTTTCAAATGCCACCTGTAGTCGTGTATATCAAACTCCTGAAACAGATGTGATTTGACTCAGTTGCTTTTTGTTTATGTAAGCTTACACCAATATTTCTCATAGAAAACTTCTGGCAAACATATCTTTCATGTATTTATTTGTCATGTACTGTTTATCTAATATTTCACTGCAGTTTTTTTAAACACATAAATTTCCAGGTTTGAATGATATGATATCTGTGTCCTGTATTTTGATTTCTGATTCTTATTTAAGAAAAAACACTGATAGCATTTCACTGGTGGTTACATATGTAATGAATTTCAACAAGCCATGAGGAATTGATTAGCCTTGAGTTGTAAGAGTTTAAATACAGACTTACAACTGTGATAGCCTTCTTGAAATTTTGAATTGGATGTCAAAGTACACATCCATAGCAAGGTTGGGGTAAACAGAGCAGCTGCCCATAGTGCAAGCAGTTAGGGGTTGCATTCAGTTTTGTAGACATGCTAATCACTCCCAAGCTGGAAATGCGAGCATTCTAGACATGCATTTAAGCAACCACAATCACCCTTTGTGGCTGTTTAAATGCTTAATAGCTCTTTGCTATATTCACCTGCTGACTTCTGCAAAAGCAACAGTACTTTTATTCATACAGTGTAACAGAGAGGCAGCCGTTTTCTACATTACATGAATGAAAGTGACTACAGTTTGTGAGAAGAGTAAGCAAGACATTAGAGTCCATGGCTCCAACTAACCTACCTACAACCTTTTCCTGTTGGATTTAATATACCCAGCCTGTTTATTTTGCAATTCAACAATTCTGAAATAAGCTGGACAGATGCAAAAATGATGCCAGTTTACAGTGAAATGCAAGTATTTCACAGCAGTCAGTGTAAAGTTTGCAGTTGCAAAATTAGTCACGATTCTGCTGTAGTGCTGTTTTGCATTGGTGTTGTCAGAATACTTCTCAACCTCTTAACACAAGAATCAGAGACAAAGCCATAAATGCTGATGGTACAAAGGGGGCAAAAATAGGGACCGAGCTTAGAATCTGAACTTGTAAACTTAGAAAGTTACTAGGATAACAGGTTTTGCATTATTCTGCATTTAATGAAGGATGTGAAGTATAAAACGTAAACCTCTTGTCATTATTTAGTGACTGCAGTTCTCAATGATTTGCTATTAAGCTACAGATTTTGCAAGGAACAGTCCATAAATAAGAGGCAAAAATCTGAATATTCTGTGAAATTCCAAATAGTTGAGAGGTACTGTTGACAGGAATGCCCATATTTTCAGGAGAAAGTGTGGCTCTCTGGCAATGGCATTAGAAATTACTACCTGGGAGTGTCTGGGAGCTGGGAGGCCCAGAAAGCACAGAGGAGAAGGGGACATGAATACACTGTGGTAGGGGAATAGATGGAAAGTGTTGTGGAGGGGTGATTAATTGGTGGGGATGACAGCAAAGCAATTGCTATGCAGGGAAGGAGTGCACACAGCAATTAATTTACTATCTTTTCTTTATTACCACATTTTTATGAGTCTACCACAGTAAGGTAGGTATCGACCTCTATCACAACACAGTTTTGTTTAATTTTCAGCAAGCATTTAATTGTATTTTTTCCTCTAATTAGTCACTGTGCATCCATTATGATAAATAATTTTAAAAGAAAAAAAGAGTAAAGGCTGTATAGATAAGGTTTCTCCCAATTTTGTGCATGTTTGTGTCCATATTTATGTGCTTGTATGTGTATGCGTTTGCGCTTATGGGTGAGATCAGATTATAGCCTTAAACCTAATACTGCCGCTGTGAGTGTATTTTAGTCATGGTGTTTGTGGCTATCACCTGAAGAATAAATGATTATGAACTAAACCACCATTCAGCTGCAGCAGTAGGTACATTTAGTGTTGGGCATGTGGACAAATTAAGCATGGTTAAAGAACAAACCTTAGATCAGATACCTTAATGACAGTTAATTTAACCACATAGTCAGTGACTGCATGCTTTCTAGATAATACTAATAGGTTCATAGATTCATAGGTTGATACTAGGCTATCTGCCCTAGGGCATTAATAAGCCTAGCCAGAGTATGTTTGGCTTTTGCCACCCTTTTAGATTAGTTGACTGTGCCTCTGTATAGTAGGTCACAGAAGATAGCCCTTTTAAGGTTTGTTTACTGTACCTCTGTCAAGCAGCGACACAGAAGAGATCCCAGGGGTAAATTTATGATCTCCCATCCATTCGTCAAGATTTCTCTTGAAGAGGGTCAGTGAGGGGCTCTGCCTGACATGGATTGGGATTTTGTTCCAGAGTGAGGGGAGCCTCTGGAATATGAATCTGTCCCTCCAGCATGTCCTATTTATTTCTGTGCTGAGGTTCAGGTCCCTGGAGCTAAGGGATTTAGATTTCCTGAGGTGAAGCATGTCCATTAATTCTGGGTTGGACATGGCTTTATACGTCAGACACAGATCGCCTCTGAGTAGGTGGTACGCAACTGAGTAGAGCTGGAGTTTCTTTTGCAGAACTGCATAGGGCATCTGTTTGAGCCCCTTGATCCTCTTGGTGAGATACTTTTGAGGTCTTTCCAGTTGCTGAAGGTGGCGGGTAAGGTACATCCCAAATGGGGCATTGTACTCAATTATGGGCCTGATAAGTGATGAGTAGACGGGCACAATGACCTCTCTTGATCTAGATGTGAACCCTTTCAGGATAAGGTGGGCTATATAGAAGGTCTTTCTAACCACTTTGGCAATGTGATTGTCAAAGCAGAGATTGCTATCTACTTGGGTCCCCAAGTCCCTAATTACTTCTTCCATACTTAATGGATTACCACCTATGTGGTAATTTGTGGGCACTTTGTTTTTTCCAAAGGGGATGACTATGCACTTTTTGGCATTTAGCTTTAGGCCATGGATCTGGCACCAGTTATCCGTCTCTGTGAGACCCCCTTGGAGGATGCTTGTGTCAGTCAGAGAGTCGATTATAGCACCCAGTTTGCAGTCATCTGCGAACTTGGTCAGCCATAGTCCACCCGTGTTAGCCTGTACTCGGAGAAATATATACCAAACAAGAGAGGTCCCAGGACTGAGCCTTGTGGGACACCACTTGTAACTGGTTTAGAGTCTGACATGGCTCCTGCTATTCTGACCATGTGGGTTATATCCCTGAGCCAGTTTGCAACCCATCTTGTGACATAGGGGTTGATATTTAAGCTGGTGAGCTTGTTTATGATACCCGAGTGGGGTATTGTGTCAAAGGCCTTTGCGAGGTCCAGGTAGGCTGTGTGGACTACCTTCCCTTGATCTATGGCTTTGGTAACTGTTTCAAAGAAGTCAACCAGGTTCAAGAGGCAAGATCTGCCCTTAACGAAGCCGAATTGGGTAGGATCCAGTGTATGGAGGTTCCCAATGTCTTTGTTTATGATTTCCATGATGATACGTTCCATAGCTTTGCAGACCAGGCTAGTCAGGCTTATAGGGCGATAGTTTCTGGGGTCTGTTGTGGCACCACCTTTGTGGAGTGGGACCACTGTTGCTGTATGCCATTCCTTGGGAACATATCCTGTAGTAAGGCTGATATTGAACAGTGACCTTATATGAGGGTTTAGTTCTTCTTGGAGCTCGTGAAAGACGCAGCCCGGGACACCGTCTGGTCCCACTGATGCTGTGTTTTTAGCTTTGGAGAGGGCAGCTCTCACCTGTGCATCTGTGATCTCAGGAAGGCTACACTCTGTTGGGATAGACATTTGCTCTTTTGAGGGGGGAGGGGGGGAGAAGTTTGCACTGAACCTTTCTGCCAGGATATTGGCAATGTCTGTGGGTTCAGTGAATTTTTTGTCATTTTGCACTAACTCAGAGCATATCTGGGAGTTGCCTCCCAGGTTTCTGACATAACTAAAGAAGGCCTTGTGATTATCTTTAGTGTCTTGTGCAATTTTTCTTTCAAAGCTGGCCTTAGAAGATTTTATGAGGGATTGTAGTTTCTTGCTAGTACTGATCAGTGACGCCTTCCCTTTTTGGGATTTTGCTCTGTCATGTAGTAGCTTTCTCCTTCTGTTGTATAGCTTATTTATGGCCGGGATCCACCAGACAGGTCTCCTGCCTTTGGAGGAGTGAGTCTTGGTTTTATTTGGGATAGCATGCTCCATGCATTCCTGTAGGTGTCCATAGAATGCTTTTGTAAAGGATTCTGCATTTTGGACTGTATTGTCCACTGACCCAGGGGCTTTGAAGGATTCCACCTCAGTTTTGAGAAGTGTGAAGTTTGCTTTTGAGAAGTTCTTCACCGTGGTTTCCTTGGCTAGGGGTGGGGACGGAATCTGGATGTCCAGTGAGATTTGTTTATGGTCTGATCTTACCAATGAGGGGTATACCTCTGGTGTGGAACATAGAGACCCCATGTTGGTGATGACCAGATCCAGTATGTTTTCCCCTCTTGTGGGAGTGGTGACCAGTTGTTCCATTGCATTTGAGTTTATAAATTCTAGGAACCATTGGGCGAGGTTGTTTGGGCTTGAGTAGTTTTCCCAATCGATGTTTGGGTAGTTGAAGTTACCCAATATAATAGTGTTTTTAGTGACCTTCATATTCTCCAGTGTTCTCAGGAAAGCCGAGTGAGGTTCCTGTGTTTGGGATGGTGGTCTGTAGCAGGCTACAAACTGAAAGGTAGTTTAGCCCACTGTTAGTTGCACATGGATGGTCTCCGAAGCTTCGTGCAGTTCCACTAGCCTGGAGGTGTGGGTATCTTTGATAAATATGGATACTCCCCCTCCTTTTGTGGTTTGGTCCGAGTTTTGGGGCCAGAAAGCATGGTATGAAGTATAGCCTGGTAGTGCTGGGGTGCTCTCGGGAGCCTTGAACCAGGTTTCTGTTACTGCACAGATATCGATATTCTCCATACTGAGGAGAGTCTTGAGTGCATGTATCTTGAGGTTTAGACTTCTGGCATTGAGCAGCATTACCCTTAGTTTTTTTTTTTCTTTGTGTTGTCTATGGGGGTGGGTTTGTCTTTTGAGCCTTGTCTAAAAAAGGCACTAAGGGGGAGTCAAGAGCCTTAGCCAGTATTCGAAAACCCAGGGGTGACAGGTGCAAGCCGTCCCTAGCAAAGCAATGTGGCTTGTCGAGCATGTCATCCCAGGCAGACAGACACTGGATCCCCTTTGAATGACACCAATACTTTAGCCAATTGTTAAAATTGATCATTTTGTCTTTATACTGTGGCATCATTCTTGGTGAGGGTAAGATGCTACTCAAGGTGAGGGTCATACCGGCCTGGGCTACATGATCAAAGAGCTCCTGTACGTCTTTTTTCATGTAGTCCAGGGAGGTACGTCTCAGGTCATTCACACCAGCATGGACAATGATGGAGTCATACTTGTACTTGCTTTGGAGTGACCCGAGTGCTTGTGTTATGTGGTGGATCCTGGCACCCGACAGGCAGCTTACAGTGACCTTCTCCTTGTTCAGCCTGGTGAGTGGGATGTCAGTGTGTCTGACAATAGAGTCACCTATTACAAGTTTATTAGGTGTGTTGTTTAGCCTTAAGGGCTGTGACTGTGTGGCACACTGACTTTGTGAGCTATGTGCTACGTGGATATTGTTTCATGGTAGGTGCTGCTTGGATGTCTGCTTTGGAGGTCTCTGCTTCTTAGGAAGATTTTTATTTAGAGCCTCCGAGTCTGTTTTTGTGTGTTTATGTGTTTGGTTTGCTGATGCGATAGGTCTATGTGAGACTGGATTTGTGGTGTGTGTGATTACCTTCTCCTCCTGACAGGCTGTGCCAGTACTAGGTTGAGAGAGCTTAGCCTCCAGTTTGGCTATATAGTTGCATCTCTCACATATATTTGAGCTTGTTGGGAGGAGGAGAGGGTGGTCTGCATACATAAGGCAGTTGTAACATTGCCTCAAGATTCCCAGATTCACCAGCTGGACTGGAGAGTAAACTCGAAACTGACCTTTGGACATGCCTGAATAATATAGGGAACTACTTATTGACTGATCAGAAAGAACCAATAGGGAGCAAGTGCTTTGAAGGAGTATAAGAGGATGTAGTGCTTTAGTTTGTGTTACCTATGAGATTACTTATACGAGCAAGTGCAGGGCTTTAGAATGAGAATAGAGTGCTTAATTTGAGATTTAGAGCAGTTTTAAGGGAAAAAGTGAAGAGTAGACTTTGTGGAGCCGGGAATAGTTTAAGATTGTTTAAGCAGCGCTGCCCCACGCTTCTCTGTGTGCAAGAGCACGCTAAAAGAGGGTTGCAGGGTTTTAAGAGATAGAGATCAAGGAGTTTAGAACTGACCCATATGATCAGAACATGTTGAAATTATTAAAATCCAAGACAAGCAGTTGGATGGACATTTATTTATTTGTTAACTGAGATACAGCTCTGATCCACATGGGCCTTTTTCAGGTTTGGCTCAGGAACACTATCTGAGTAAGTGATTTCCGGAGTTACACAGTTAGGACAAAAGATGGGTAATGGAATCAAACTTTGAACTTCAGGAAATAGCTTGTTACCAGTTCATAGCATTAATCCCTTGTGCTAACTGCCAGTTGGCACTCAACTAACTGATCATATTTCAGCAAACAGTACAATACATCAAAATTTGCAGTGAGATTCAACAGATGTAAATATGCCTATTTCAGATGAGTTATAAAGCACGTTTATTCAGATTCCCTAGGTATGCATCAAGATTTCACAGTTTCCAATTTTTCAGATGGCAAAATTTATTTAAGTATTTATACAGACCTGGTAAATTATAGACTATATTTATAACTGTTATTCCCATCTGTTGGAGATGGAGACTGGTAGCCAAGGCACATGGTTCCATAAATTCTGAGAATGTCAGGAACCGTTCTCTTTGTTGGCTAAAATATGAAAGATATCCTATGCCTAAACTTGTTAGATCTGAATCTGTCTCAGTCTCCCACTGGATATTTTACTCCACTGCAAATTTCAACACTAGATCATCAATTACTACAGTTATTGACGATAGATGAGAAAAAAGTAATTACAAGACCCCAGAAAAAAGACCTCTCTTCCATTTGAGCTAATCTATATTGTCTTGTTAATAATATTATAGCTCTGGAAAACTTCCCTGGACAGTCTCTCTGTTAAGGAATAAATATTGTGCAAATGGGCTAGCTCAGAGAAGATATTTTCAATATCTCAAAGCTAATTTATTGTAATTAATTTGTAATGATGATAAATGAGCGGAAGCTTTCCAACCAATCTGTATTTTTTATTTCACTTCAGCGCTTAGAGGTGCAGCAGATCTTTAGTTAAGGCACTTCTATTCTTGGCATTCACAGGACATACAATCTTAGTAAATTGTTTTACTTTTCCTTATTTGAAATCTTGTGTTTATGCTCTTTTTTGAGTTTTCTATTTCCTGGCTCATATCACTTTTACTGTTTAAAGACCTTTTCCATGTACTGTGTTATTCTGGTTGTGACTGTAGAAGTTTGTATATCAGAAAATTGCAAGTTCAAATGAGAGCTGCCTTTTGAAAAAAAAAAAAAAAAAAAACAGTGAGACTCCAAGTTAATACATGGAAAATGCTCTCCTTCCCCTCAAAGTGCAGCAGCCTCAGTAAAGGTTATTTCATTTAAGAATGACGATGGTGTTATAACCATGATCATTCACAGAAAACAAATTTTTGTTTTAATCAAATGTGACTTTTGCATAGCCATTTTCAGTCAAATGACATATTCAGTAAAAATAATTAGTTCACTTTACTTACAATAAGCTTCTGAGTGTTGCTCCGTGTACTGCTAACTGCAGAAAATTATGGAGTATGTAGTAAACAATGTCTAATATCATGTAAAATAACTAAATAAAATTGGCAAAGTCCTCTAATTTCTTTGCAAAACAAGTTAGTCTACAAATACCCAGACTACAGAGTTAAATCTACACCAACAAATAAACATGACTCATTGGAGGGATAACTCAATGTATTCCAAGTCTATGGAGTAAGTTGAATAAAGAAGTAAAATCCAGGACACAACCGTAGATGCAAATTCTTCTCTTTATATCTCACAAAATACAACAGATGAGCACTTTTGTCTAATGACTAGACTTCATCAGATAAAAGCACTGGTACCAGAAACACTTTTATACATAAAGTCTTAATTGACGAATACATTTAATTAAAATTTAAAGTGATACACATCCTCAGTATAAAATTTTCCTAAAAACTAACTAACTTGTTAATAATTAAAATAAAATAAAATAAATTTGAACCCATTAGTTCAATACCATAATTATAGAATCATTTTTAAAAAATGTGGTAAAACTGTTACACACTTTCAGCTTTTTTGTGTAGTACCGATCTTACACTAATGTAGTCATTAAGACCTGGTAGAGAGTTGGATTTCAATCTAAGCTGCCACAACAGTTCCCTATATAATAGAGCATTTTTTCTATCCCCCCTCCTCTCAAAAAGATTTTATTTTATTTAATTACTTAGGATTTTTATCACTTTTTTATTTTAATTATAATGAGGTTTTAAATTTTAATTAAATGTATTTTAAAAAAAGACTTTATTGTAAAAGCTTTATCTGATGAAGGTGCTTTTTCATGAGATCTAAAGCGCTCTTAGACTAAAGCGCCATCTGTATAAAGATTTGAATTTACCCACGTATTCTATTGAGATTTTCATTTGTATTCGTTTTGGTAGTTCTTTCTGTGGTTTAGTCTATGGGTAACAGTCAACAGCATTGGCTACCTCTTGCAAAGGGCTAGTCTGATTACTTGGGCTAGTAGACTGGCACTTTACTCTAGGGTTGTCTATTACTGCCAGTCTTGGATTGTTGACTTGACTCCACCATAAGTGCGTTTACATGGGGCTGCAAGCTTCTTATGTGCTGCATCCAGTATTAGGTAGTGTTGTGTTGTTCATCTTACAGTTGTAATAATGGTTGTAGTATTATTGTAAAATAGATTGTTAGTTCTTAGTATTCATCATCATAAATTGATTGTGAAGGTGCCCTTTATGGTGTGTTAATTTTTGATGTCGGGTTGTAAAGTGTAAGGTGTCTAAGCCAGCCTGTTATAGCCAGTATGTCATAAAAGCCTCAACATGCTTAAACTGTACCGGTCATTTAGTTTAGCTCAGCTAAGACTTTTCAGATCAAGATCATACATCTATTTATATCACTTTATCCATACAGTATATATATTGAATGGGTGTAAGACATATTATTTATAGACTGCTATTTAAAAAAGAAATTGGTAAATGAAAAATTTGTCTAATTATATAGATTGAATAGATTTTACTTTAAATATACTTAAGCAACCTTTAAAAAACCTTTAAATCAGCATAATTTGGTATCAGGGATGTGAGGGCACAGCCCTTAAATGGAGGGAATGCGGAAAATCTAGTTTTATTTATCTTTTAACAGTAAAGTAAACTATTGTATGTTACTAGTATGTTATATGTATTGGATAAGGATTTTTGTCTACTAACTTCATACTGTGGACTTATTTATGTGACATTGAATGGCTGTGTTTATTGTTTGCTGATGTTTGTTGTATATTTTTCTATTTAATTGCTATTGTATTATTGTATAGGTGTATAGTAGGTTTCTGAGCATGAGCCCAAATTCCCAGCTACAGCTACTACAAAGCACAGTCACTACATCTTTGTCAAACACACACAGCAGGGCACAAAAGAAGCCAAGAGGGAGAATCAAACTCAGAATCAACAGGGAGGGAAACATCAATCACAGCCAAAACAACTTGTTTCCCTAAGTAATGGATATTCTTTCTAATATCCCTGGATTCTCTTCCCTCTCGCTACCCAACTTTCCCCAGGGGGCTTTTTTCCCCTTTCATATTTCATTCAAACCTTCTGTTTGAAGGAAACCAGTGGGTTTTAGTAGACCACCAGTCCTCCACTTCACATTGTAGGCAGAGGCAGAGTAAGAATGACACTGTTTCATGTTGCAATCCAGTTATTTTCTCATAGATCTGTTATTGGTATGCTACCCAAAGTAAGCAAACAAATGCATCAAATGTGCTGTCAAACCAGTGGTCCCAGTTTCAACCAGTTCTCAATGGTCCTCATACTATACAAAGATGTTGCAGCATAGGAACAGTCATGCTCAAGTCAAGAAAATTAAAGGGGTGATACAGGGGTTCTTAGTCCAGACTGGATGATTAGATGTTTCAACAAATCCAGTTCCAATCAAGTATATTTCAGAATATTAATATCTGCCAAGGTAAAATTTTACATATTTTTTTCAATGACAAACAGTTTCAGCTGGTCCAGCTCCATTGTTTTTGTTTCTTTCTATATGTAAATTGTAAAAGATGGCTAGTGTTCCTGCTACTGCTTGGTATATGTGTGGTGTGAGGTGTGAACCATGTTCAGAAGCATTTAAAAATAAAGCCTAATATTTAAACATAACTTGAGATATATTCCACAAGATTACAGTTATCCCATGTCCCATGTGCACATTGTTTCAGAAATGGTAGCAGATGACATGTCTGAGTAAGCATTCAGAATAGTCAGATTAAGCAAGCCATTTACCACTGACTTGATGGTTTGGTATATTCTTAATACATTTTCAGGAAATAACACTGTGATGCTAATTACCTCTACAACAACATCAGAGTGTGATCCTAGATTTAAGGTAAAGGAGCATTTACATCTTCCATATTAATAAAGATGCTAGTATCATTTTTATGCTACAAAATTTAAATGGAATGAAAGTATTGCTTTTATGTAGAAATACATATTTTTATAAATTTTCAAATCTGAAGTCACAAAACATTGCATACTTATGATTTTGATCTCTTTTGTATTTGTACTCTGAAAAGAACTGATAGCTACACTTTTATTTCAGATTGGATGTTTCTGACCATCATCTGCTATCAGTCTGGTCCTATCACTCCATTTTTTTCCTAAGTGTTCTCAGTACTTCGCCTCCTAGGACAGGAACTACTCCATTGATGAAATGAGAAGGGGAAGTGACCCTGGGCAGAGCAACCACCAGTGTCATCTATGCTATCATGCATGTCAAGGGATTTCTTATGCCCTAATTTTGTGGAGCTACTGATGTCATACACATAACTAGATAAAACATCAGTTAGCAGCTCTTTCTTTGCCGAATATTAATGACAGTTTGCCACACCATTATGGCACAGCTCCATCACTGAGAACGTGTCAGATTGCCAGCAGAAATTCATCCTTCTTCCCTGAGTGGGTAAGCCAGCAAAAAAGCCACTCTTCATATACACACACACACACACACACACACACACACACACACACACACACACAAACAAGCACACACATCACCTGATTCCTCTGGCAGCTGAGCAGCTAACTGAACTTTGGTCATTTGAGTCACAGTTAAGGATGCATCTCCCTATGCCATGGATCCAGGGGCAGTTTCTCAAATTCTGATGGCAATTCTGACTTGAATTTGACCTTACCTCCAAAAGTCAGAATCTTTGTACTGCTTTAAAATATTCTTATAAAAATTTCATGGCAACCTACCTGGATTGTCAAACACATACAGCACACTGCACGAGCCTACACACACACACACACACACACACACATATATATATATATATATATATATATATATATATATATATATATATATACAAGGGCAAGTAAGCAGGGCAATCTCAAATATGTGCATTTTTGTCTGAACAAGTATATGTGGTTAAACTGAAGGAAATATTACTATTATTTTGAGGTCTAGTTTCATAAGAATACACTGCTGATTTTTTTTTAGATAGATATAATTTTTTTTCAGCCAGAGTAAATGTCCAATGTATACATTTGTTGTGTTCAAATGGTAAAAATAAACAAACAAAATATAGACCAAATGGCTAGGAGAGACCTACTGATGGTGCATAGCAACATTAGCAACATAGGACCACATGTCTAAAAATGGTTAAAATTCTCTAGAGAATTTCTCAGGAAAATATATCATGCTTCAGCTACAACATGCATTTAGTTGGTGATTTCAGATATAAATTCACTCAGTTTTATAAGATTCTTAATTTGGGCATGGGGCATTCATAAATCCACTGAGAGAAAATTTCATATATATACTTTTAATTTATGATGTAATCACTCTGTATTCACATACACGCATACTATATATATTATATACATTTATATAGAGAAAGAGATGTACTTCAAAACATCAACATACATACATCTCGAAAGTTAACATTGATCCAGAAAGATCGAAAGCCAAAACAAAAAAAAAACTTTTTTGCAGGGGGGACAAGCCCCCTGTGCCCCCCCCCCACTAATTGTATATACCAACTCCAATATTGTTCTAAAGTGGGTGGCAAATTCCCTGAACCCCACTGTTCACAATCTCACATGGACTTAACACCAACAGAAGCAATCAAATGAGTTTCAAACACTTCTGCCAGCATAAAAAACTTTGACATTATAAAAGTTCAATTATATAGAGTGTTTCCATATTCATAAAAAATTTAACTTATTATGAAATAGTAATTCAGTATGGATATATATTGGAAATGATTTGTATTCCTCACCAGGGCAAGTAGTCATATACCCACCACAAAGGACACGGTTATTATGCAACATACCAAGTTGTCACTGTCAATACCTAAAAATCCTACATTCTATGCATCTATGTATAAAAGGCCATACAGAAGTCCATCTATGACAGTAACACTTTCTTTGGAGACTCAGAAAAAAATGCAACTAAGACTTACATTATACCCTTAGGCATGTAAGTTTAGTTGAGTGCTGAACAAGAATACATCATACTGTCTGCGCAAAAATAGAAAATTTTAGTCATGTTATTTTTTCAGTGACATGTAAGTTCTATTTTCTAGAAATAAATACACGATTTTTTACTTCTGATGCAATAGCACCTCAGTATAGATAGAGCCTTGATGTGGGCATGTGCTATCATATACCCAACACTAATACTGAGTATAATGCAACATGCCACATTGTCAGGGCTGTTAATGTCAAATGCCTGTGAAGCCCTGCATTCAGTATTTTTATATAAAGGATGATATGTCAATCCCCATTTGAAAGTTTGTAGTAAAACTTTTATGATTATACATGGACCTGAGTCAAAATGCTTCTAACACTGTCATTCTACCCACAGGGATTTAACTACATCAGTGCTAAAATTAATCCATCACATTGCCAATACTGGTACAGTAAGTACTGGTCATGACATGTTTCCAGTGACAAAAAGTATTTTTCCCTGAAGAAATATACAATATTGTTCCTTTTGATGTAATGATACCTCAATACCGATAAGTTCTGGACATGTGCATCATTCTCACCCATGAACAGAAGTCATATACCCACCCCTAATAGAAACTAAATATAATGCAACATACCATGGTGTTACTGTTTAGTACCTGTAAGCCCTACATTCAGTACCTCTGAATTAAATGTCACAAATCAGTCCCCAGTTGAGACTTTTTAGTAAAAATGTCAAAGAATTATATTTCAAAGATCAGATATAAAATCTCAAATATGTGCATTTTTTTCTGAACAAGTATATGTGGTTAAACTGAAGGAAATATTACTATTATTTTGAGGTCTAGTTTCATAAGAATACACTGCTGATTTTTTTTTTAGATAGATATAATTTTTTTTTCAGCCAGTGAAAATGTCCAATGTATACATTTGTTGTGTACAAATGGTAAAAATAAACAAACAAAATATAGACCAAATGGCTAGGAGAGACCTACTGATGGTGCATAGCAACATTAGCAACATAGGACCACATGTCTAAAAATGGTTAAAATTCTCTAGAGAATTTCTCAGGAAAATATATCATGCTTCAGCTACAACATGCATTTAGTTGGTGATTTCAGATATAAATTCACTCAGTTTCATAAGATTCTTAATTTGGGCATGGGGCATTCATAAATCCACTGAGAGAAAATGTCATATATATACTTTTAATTTATGATGTAATCACTCTGTACTCACATACACGCATATTATATATATTATATGCATTTATATAGAGAAAGAGATGTACTTCAAAACATCAACGTACATACATCTCGAAAGTTAACATTGATCCCGAAAGATTGAAAGCCAAAATAAAAAAAAACTTTTTTGCAGGGGGGACAAGCCCCCTGTGCCCCCCCACTAATTGTATATACCAACTCCAATATTGTTCTAAAGTGGGTGGCAAATTCCCTGAACCCTATTGTTCATAATCTCACATGGACTTAACACCAACAGAAGCAATCAAATGAGTTTCAAACACTTCTGCCAGCATAAAAAACGTTGACATTATAAATGTTCAATTATATAGAGTGTTTCCATATTCATAACAAAAATGTAACTTATTATGAAATAGTAATTCAGTATGGATATATATTGGAAATGATTTGTATTCCTCACCATGGCAAGTAGTCACATAACCACCACAAAGGACATGGTTATTATGCAACGTACCAAGGTGTCACTGTCAATACCTAAAAATCCTACATTCTATGCATCTATGTATAAAAGGCCATACAGAAGTCCATCTATGACAGTAACACTTTCTTTGGAGACTCAGAAAAAAATGCACCTAAGACTTCCATTATACCCTTAGGCATGTAAGTTTAGTTGAGTGCTGAACAAGACTACATCATACTGTCTGTGCAAAAATAGAAAATTTTAGTCATGTTATTTTTTCAGTGACATGTAAGTTCTATTTTCTAGAAATAAATACATGATTTTTTACTTCTGATGCAATAGCACCTCAGTATAGATAGTCTTGATGTGGGCATGTGCTATCATATACCCAACACTAATACTGAGTATAATGCAACATGCCACATTGTCAGGGCTGTTAATGTCAAATGCCCGTGAAGCCCTGCATTCAGTATTTTTATATAAAGGATGATATGTCAATCCCCCTTTGAACGTTTGTAGTAAAACTTTTGTGATTATACATGGACCTGAGTCAAAATGCATCTAACACTGTCATTCTACCCACAGGGATTTAACTACATCAGTGCTAAAATTAACCCCATCACATTGCCAATACTGGTACAGTAGGTACTGGTCATGACATGTTTCCAGTGACAAAAAGTATTTTTCCCTGAATAAATATACAATATTGTTCCTTTTGGTGTAATGATACCTCAATACTGATAAATTCTGGACATGTGCATCATTCTCACCCATGAACAGAAGTCATATACCCACCCCTAATAAAAACTAAATATAATGCAACATACCTTGGTGTTACTGTTTAGTACCTGTAAGCCCTACATTCAGTACCTCTGAATTAAATGTCACACATCAGTCCCCAGTTGAGACTTTTTAGTAAAAATGTCAAAGAATTATATTTCAAAGATCAGATATAAAATACTTCTAGGACTGCCATTCTATCCCGTAGCAATATAAACATAAAGTAAAGCTTCATTTGATTCTGCCACACTGCTACTATCAAAGCAGGGAACTTTGGCAATAATGTTCCCAGAAATAAAAAAAATTCACTTTTCTGTAGAAATACATATGTTTATATCTGATTACCTAGTGTAGATATGCTTTAACATGTTCTGCATTCGACACTCTGAAGAGAAACTATATGTACATATTAAAATATAATGCAGCTGTGACTAGCACTTGGATAAATTAACAACAGCCAGGTTCAGCAAATGTTATCTTCTTTGACAGCATACATTAGCAGAATGTAGAATCTGCTTGGAAAGGACAAATCCCATTTTGCATTATGAAATCTCTGTATATTTATATACCCACTGCTAATGAAAACTGCATATTATGTAAGTTGTCAGCTTCTCACATTCTAATGACCATGAAGCCATATGGAGATGTTTGGTCAGCAAACTTGGTTATTTAGTTATACATTGTACTAAAGCTGTCCTTTTAATAAAGAGGTAAGTAAAGAGCTGTGTGTTGAATTTTTGAGAGACAATTTACAATTCACTGCAATGCTTAATTTTTTTGTATGAATATTACACATGTTCAAAAATATTTTTGGGGACATACAATTTCAATTCATATGTTAAAAACACATAATAAAATTATGAATTTAAGTATTCTGTATTTGCCTTTGTCTATGTGAGAAAAGGAATATGTTCATCCTTATTTTTAACTTATTCCAGAAACATTTGTAGTAGGGATGTTGTGAAATTATAATAATAAGTAACTATGTGAAAGACAAAGCATGAGCTGCGTATTCATTGTGTTCTAAAAATACCACAAATACTAGTTTCATCTCCTTTCACACACAGACTGTCCCAATAAAACATGCATCTTCTGATAGTGGATACCACATTTTTCTTCTGGGAAGAGGTTATATACACTATCCATAAATAGAAAAATGTGATGATTCATATCCACATTGCTCACTTTCAAGTCAGATCAGATTGCTTAACTTTCTACATAATAGCAGTGGCCAGTCACTTCCATGCACAGGCTGCCTCCACACCCGTAAATATATATGCTTTCTAACTGTGAATACCTCTGACATCTTCTGATAGTGGATACCACATTTTTCTTCTGGGAAGAGGTTATATACACTATCCATAAATAGAAAAATGTGATGATTCATATCCACAGTGCTCACTTTCAAGTCAGATCAATGATTGCTTAACTTTCTACATAATAGCAGTGTTCAGTCACTTTCATGCACAGGCTGCCTCCACACCCGTATATATATATGCTTTCTAACTGCGGATACCTCTGATATTTGACTATCAGGTACAGAAAAAGCAAAGGCTAAAGTAATGTATTCTGTCAGAAATATGCACTGACTACCACTAGCAGTGCATTGATAAGGTCTAACTGAGGTCAATGCAGTTCCCCTTACCTTCACACACAGCCTGCCTCTCCATCCTTATGACTGTCACTTTATGACTGTAAGCACCTCTGATTGTCATCAACTAAAACAAAATAAAGGTCAAGTAATGTATTCAGTCAGAAATATGCACTGTCTGCCACTAGCAGTGCATTGATGAGGTCTAACTGAGGTCAATGCAGTTCCTCTTACCTTCACTCACAGCCTGCCTCTCCACCCTTATGACTGTCACCTTCAGAATGTAAGCACCTCTGATTGTCATCAATGGAAAAAAATAAAAGTCAATGTAATATATTTCATCTTGTTGCCCTCAGATACATGTACTTCCTGTTATTAGCAAGTTATACTGATGATTGTTTAACTGTGGTTAGGTAATATAACTCCCCATGTTATCACTAATTACCTGCCATCACTTCTGGCTATGTACACCCCTCTTTCACTATAATCAAAGTGAAAGAAATAATAGCAAGAGCAATATATTTCATCTTTCTACTGTCAGATAACCATACCCCCTTTATTGTTTAACTGTGATTAATAAACGTAATACCCTTTCACATCATTGCCTTCATACTGAACTGCCTTTTTGACACCAAAGATAAACTTTGCAACTTTGTACACCTGTGTTTGGCTACGATGAAAGTGAAAGAAATAATGGTTACAATAATGTGGTCCAACTTGGTGCTGTCAGACCTATGCATAGTCCTTCCCTGACAATCCCTACCCAAGATCATTTAACACTGATTACTTAATTTTGTATGTCCTTTGCACAGACTGCCTCTCTCATCTATCCAGAAATAAATCACTTTCTGTTTACAACCCCATTGGTTGAATGGGATCAGGTGAATGAAGTAATTGCTACAGTAATATATTTCAGCTTGTTTCTCTCATACAGTCACTGCCTCTCACTAACAAACCACACTAACAATCATTTAACAGTGAACAAGTTAATGCTCTTTGCTTTCAAATACAGACTGCTTCTTCACTTCTTATCCCAAAAATAACCTCCCCAGTGACAACAATCATATCTAATCTCTTGCAGTAGCAGCCATTTGCTTCTCATAACTGAACTGTGTAAAAATAATAATAATAATAATAGCATTAAGTAAATTATACAGATCACTACTCTGGACAATATGTATTGCTAACACTGCTCAGATTTAAATGGTGCTCTGCCAGTATTTTTATGACTATCTGCAGCAGAAATATGTCCCTGAATATCAGACAGCTTAGTCTGTAATGTGATCTTTACTGAAAAGACTAGAAATTAATGGGTTAACACTGGTATCAGTTGCCTTGAGCACTTGATAGGATTGGATGACCATGGCCTGTTACTATGTATCAATTAGGAACATTATTTTTATTACATTAGTGCACTAAAGAAATAATTATCACTAAAGTGTTCAGAAGGTAGGAACTTTCTATGTCAGGGTCATAGATTGTAAGAATTTAAAACAGAAAAAAATAGTGGAAAAGCAAATTATCTCAGCATTCTAAGTTTAATAATAGTAAAACATTTGCAGTGGTTTTCTACACTTAGATATGCTTTTGTTTTAGGCAGAGGAGACCAACAGTCTCTTATTTCAACAGGGAAGAGTTCCAGAGTTTGGATCCAGCCATACTCTAGGCACTGCTTCTATTTGTACTATTTATATGTTCAGGGAATAGTAAGTAAGCTACAATTAATTGATCCAAATATTCCACTGGTGATTGAACAGGGACTATACTGATGAAATGTGCATGGATACCATGTACATTAGTTTTTAGAATGCAGTTAATTGAAAGAACCATTTTAGCTAGCTTTAGCTTTGAGCCTATCCATGATAGTTTAACTAGTGTTGTGTAACATTGGTCCCAACATAGTACATGTTTAAAGTGACATGAATTATTTGGTGATACAAGGAAATAAAATTATTGGAAATATAAAGGTTCAGAGGTTCAGGTTAAGTAGAACAGAACTGTCATTTACATGAACAGCTAGAAAGTAGATAGTAATTTTATGGATTCACTTGTGAGGCAATACTTGACTCTAAGTTATGTCAGTTTTAATTAACTATTTTTTTTGTAATTTGTGAAATTTTTTTTTAGAAAATGTAGTTGCAAGATGGCTACCTAGATATCTATGAAGGACTATCACCTCAGCAGTTCTACTTTCAAAGGTAATGACTTTTAAAATAATCTAGGAGTTCAGAGTAAGCTCTAAAAACACCTTTGACTTTGCATTAAGTGTCAATTGTTTGCCTATAATCCAGTCATATACAGGAAAGAATCTCATCTGATGCTTTCCATGGGGGGACTAAAAGATTATAATACCCTGAGCAAGTTGAATAATCTGGATATTATTATAACTTCCCCAGAATGAGTTGGCATATAATATGGAAAGATACAATCCAAGAACAGAGCCTTGCAGGATTCCTCTGGTGGGTGGGCGAGGATCTGAAACTGCATGTCAAATTTTCTTTATCTGACATAGAGATCAAATAAATGTATATTCACCGAATGGTGCATTGTCTGAAAATCAAGCACTTGTAACAGAAAAGTGATTTATTGTGACTGTAACTGTGTTGAAGTCTTCAGGCAGATTATAAAAGTATTCAGCCATAATTGCAAGCATGAAATAAGTCTGATAAGAGAAGTCATTGCCATAACCATGCCGGAAATTCCATTCTGGGCAAGTCAAATAAATGCATTTCCATCTCGAGTCAAACATTTTAAAAATCAGTCTGCTTGACACCTCTTTCTGTCCGTATGCTTGCAGAGAAATTTTGGATAAGGATGAAATCGGGATCTTGATCACATTAAAGCAAAGAACAGTCTGGTTTACAGTATAATGTAAAAGGCAGCAGTACTTCAACATTTACAGAAAAGAAGCTGGGAGGATCTGCAGGTTGCTTATGTAACCAGTCTGGATAGAGCAAATAAATTAACTCCTTTGTATCCACTAGGGTTTATTGGTTTATTATTCACTCTTGGTAGGAATAGTATTTAATCTGGGTTGTGTGTGTTATGAATAGATTTGAATTTAAAACTGGGTTTTCAGTCACACATAGTAAAGGATGCCATTTTGACATTTGTTAGGTTTTGTCTTAGACTGTCAACTCAGCAATTTATCATCACAAGGGTTGAATACAAAGTAAAAACCCTGCTTGTCACCCTATGAGAAACAAAAGCTCATGTACTGGCATATCAGGTGCAAAATGACCAAAAGTGAAATTTTAGGTCCATGCTGTATAGGAAGAGCTTCAGAAAAGCTAGCTTACCACAAAGAGAGCAAGTCAAAAGGCTGGACAGACAAGGAAGGTGGTTCAGAAATAAGTTCTCTTTGGAAGCAGCCTCCAATTGAAATAAGGTCTCTTGGGAGGCAGCACTACACTCTAAGGGAAAATATATCCTTTGAGAAAGGCTGCACATCACCAAATAAATGCAGTTAGATTCAAGTAACAGTAAATTAGAACAGAATAAGATTCCTTGTAAAGTGTATAATGATTGCCATACAGTATAATAACATAGATGTACCACTAATAGTCATCTAACATGGGATAATAAAAGTATTTAAAAGAAGTTTAAAGGAGAAGAGTAATCT
This sequence comes from Protopterus annectens, assembly GCF_019279795.1. NCBI lineage: Eukaryota > Metazoa > Chordata > Ceratodontiformes > Protopteridae > Protopterus > Protopterus annectens. The sequence continues at coordinate 827,017,184 of NC_056744.1, forward strand.
TTAAGATTCACACTTTTCCTGTTTTTTTTTTTTCGGCTTGTCAGCACTCAGCATTTTGACTCCTGACATTTCAAAAGGGTGTCAACTGGACAGCTGTTCAGCCGACAGTAAATATCAATATAAGTTCACTAAAATTAATAAGCATTGTTCCACTGAAGTAATTAAAGTAAAATCCATTTATTTTATAATCAGAAAGTTCTCTTTGCAAAATGAGGGCATAATTACAGCAATAAGAAATGGTAACAGAAAACATTGCATATGATCTTTAAGGTTAGGAGTGTGTGTGTGTGTGGTGTGGGGGGTTGTGAGTGTTTGCAGGTTAGAATTAAGTAAGGGCTCGGTACTAGGATAGTTTTGGTGTTGTGCATGTGTGCTTATGTAGTCCAAGTGTGTGTTGTGTATGCATGCTTATGTAGCCCAAGTGTTTCTAAGTGCTTTCTGTAGTGCTACTGTTAGCAAAAGGGTTTTTCCTAAGGTAGTGTTTAGGGTCAGATTAGGGACATGGGCAGGGTTTGGGTAAGGTGGTACAGGGGGGTGTGCAGTTATTGATCAAAATGGTGTTGATCTTTCTGCATGTCAACAAATGTAACTTTATTCATACATACACACACACACACATATATATATATATATATATATATATATATATATATATATATATATGGAGAGGGAGAGTGAGAGAAAGAGAGAGAGAAATGAGTATATGTATTAGTAGTGGTGCTATGGGGGTATCTCCTCCTATATCAAAGGTGCCCTCCTTCCAAAAATACCTTAATTGTCTAACAATGAGTTTTAGAATTTAAAATAAAAATCAAAACAAACAAATAAAAAATGAATTTAATCATTTATTTTATGGAGCTTCAGGACCTATGATTCTGGGTCTTACACTGATAAGAGGAGTCCTTATAAAGTTCAGGTGTACCCATTGAAATTAGCCTTCTGTGACAGAACTAAAGAAGAAAGAGTAACAGAGGTAGACATTAAGGGAAGGGAAAATGATCCAGTACTTGTAAAATAAATATGAAAACATACGGGGGTGAAATTAGTCTGCTCCCAGATGAACACTGACACTGGTGGGCCAAATAATGAAGGAAAAAAGAACAAGAAATGGAGGAGTTGCAGCTGTTAAAAATGGAAGAGGTACCCTTGCCAGTAAGATCCTAGGTTTGTCCCAGTAACTAAAGGGTCGACCTTGGGAATGTACATCCTATTGAAGGTTGAGGCAGCAACAAATATACAGGGTAACAAGATTTTATATGCTGCAGATGGTAGGATGTGAAAAATGCAAAGCTCTTTCCTGAATGAGTTCACATAGCAGTGACAACATTAAGTATTAAGCTGAGTGACAGATAGGAATTTAGGAACTATTTGCAACCAATTTCCAAAGGTAGGGGCGTAAGACAAATATGACTATGAGAAAGATCAGACTGAATTGTACAAACTGAGATGCCCACTTTAGCCAGAGTCATTAAAAAACACAAAATAAATAACTACAAATGTAGTGGATAAAATAAAGGTATCATTAGGGAGGATAAGGATACCCAACTAAAGAATTTACTAATATGGCTAGTTGGAAAACTGGGCAAATCATGGCTTTTCTATTTGTACTTTATTCCTTAAAACTGGAGGAGATGAAAATGCTAACTTTCTTGTTTCATATACCATTCAATGGCTAAAGTCAGAAGCTAAGAAATTATATCCAGGGTCAAGAGATCACACAATCATCAATAGAGTAGGGATCAGATGTGTTGACAGGGATTCATGTTGGCCCAACAAAGGAAATTTCAGCAAGTGACAATATCTCAAAATCACATCACTAAAAACACCTTTCAGCAAACCTCAAAGTTTAATTTTTATAAGGGGCCACCATGCACTCCACATATAAAGCAACACCACACACACACACACACACACACACACACACACACACACACACACACACACACACACACACACACACACACACACACACACACACACACCAAAGTTGCATTTATCAACTCCACACTCTCACAATAGTGGAAGAAAGTGAGCTAGCTCCACAGCATAGAGAAATAAAAGCCCTGACTACATCACAGGTGACCCAAGTTGGACTAGCAGCTTGGGTTCCTGTAGCAGCTGGCCAGGGAGGATAGGAGTGAGGGACCATTGCCAACTTACCCATCCTTGAGGGGAGGGGATATGGCTGTGGCTTACCATATGGGTGAGGCCTACTGGAAGTACTAGGGAATCACCCACTGGAGATTTGAACTGTTTGAGCTTGTGCAACCATAGTACATTCACACTAAATACCCAAGGGGAAACAAACATCTGGCGGCATGATTTCCATCAGGAGGTAGCAACTGCAGGCTCAGAGATGCTGCCAAGGGGTGCTTCCACGAGGGGAGAATAGGCCATCCCTCCAGGTCCTGTAAGCTGGCTCACTCTCTACCAGCCAATTCTCATCAGGAAATGGCGATCTGATGGGGGTGCCTGGCCAGAACCAGATGGGTCATATGGCTCTCACCTAGCCTTGGGAATATCCAGTTCCTATTCTGTCAGAGTGAATGAGTCAACTGGGCCAAGGTATTGGGCCCATCAGAAAACATGCTATGAAGGGCACAAAAAAAAAAAAAAAAAACAGTAGGGAAAACCACAAAGTACATTAGTGCATTAAGTGTTTTTCATCCAAATTATTTTGTGGTAGGGGAACTTACTGAATCGGTCATCATTCAGCTGTCAGGCTCTCCCTGTTGACAATGTCACGCTACCAAATAACTTTTACATGCCACAGTTCAGCACAGAATAACAGTCTCCTTTATTGCAAAGACAGGTATGTATATGTGAGACTAGGAAATCAAGGTCCTGTCTCCCTGAACAGCATAATCATGCATTCTTTATACCTTTTCTGATTAAAAGAAACATTATTGTACTGATGTTAGATCTCCTGCTTCTGTGTTTATGACTTTCCATATTAGGCTATTAGGCATGTATTCCGAATTGCATAAAAGAACTTTCTATAAAGAACAGAACTTTCTACACTTTGTCATGCAAGCATTTTTTTTTTCATATTTGGCAGGAAATAAAGCATCAGATAAATACTGAAAAATATTCAGGAATCCATCTTGTAATGAAAGCATATTAAAATGAAATACACACTCTAACATTTCCTTCTCTGTATTCCTCACCCTTCATGGCATATGAATGAATGTGGCATATTAGAAAGCCTGTCCCCTACCACTTTCTGGTCACATCATTGTTAATGACTTTGCTGATGCTAAATGGCATACAAGCTTTACAATCTGGCTATATATCTATTGATTTCACCTATTATATGGAAAGCATAAATAATACACCAACATGCCTTACACCTTAGGAATTTGCTGATGATAAAATGTGGAACATCAATTTATACATACTGCTTACTGCTTCATACTGCCTGTCGTTGCAAGAAAAAAAATGTACAAATATTCATAAAGAAGGCCTTCATTTTTGTGAAGAGCCACCCATGTCAGTTTAAAGGGGAGATTTAAAAATGCCAAAATCTGACATTTTACTAGATCCATTGCTATTTCCTGCACATTGACTTGCAAATTGCATACCAGTTATTTATTCTGAATATACCATTTCCAAAGCTAAAAACTAGTTTATGCAGCATATAGCTATGATAGGATCAGTACAATCAAGTGTTAACATATCATGTTAGAAGAGAAAATGTGTAACTTCACTTTTTTTATCCTCCTTTGGAAGAAAGGTATAGCTATTTGATAAACACCAAGCAATCAAACATACTATTATGAATACATGACTGGGTATATTAGGCAGAGGACATAAAGTGGTTAATACTATCATCTCAACTACATTGGCATCCCATATTTAGAAACTGGATCAAACATTAAAGCAGCTTGCTGAAAAGGCAATTACATTTCATGCATTGATATAATGACAAATAAAGTGAAGGGAATGCTTTTTAAATGTTATACAATCAGATAATGTACTAAATAACAAACATATTAAATGTTTGACTACTTGGCGTCATACGCCCAATTATCACACTTCTGAGAATTTTGAGACTTGAGTAGAATGAAAAATTTGAAACGTTTAGAAACATTTAAATGCAAAATGTCATGCCTCATTTGAATCTTCTTATAATGGACAGGTGCCTATTTGAGATTTCAGCTATTTGAGTTGTAAGGTGAACTTCTGCATGTTGACTAGGACATTGTTATGATTAAAATGTTTTGGATCTACTTGTCACTGCAAATGACTTTGTTGAAGACCATAGTCCAGCGTCACAAAACTATACTGCAGCAAAATCACTATAGAGATCACTTGTAGGTCCAGGATATAACCTATGAATGTGAGTTAAATATGTAAGAACATAAGTTCTTTTGGAGGGAGCATGACCCCTTGTACTTCAACAGCTCCCTGTTCAAATCTAACAACTGCAGGTTTACAAAGCCTCAGGGAAGAGTGAATGATGGGTATTATTTCTTCACTAAGTTTTTATTATTTCAAAGTTTCCCTAGCAAAAACATATGAAAGATGGTTTACTTTTTTGAATGAAATATAACATATGGTGTGGTCTGATCATGTGAGTTACTATTCATTCTGATTACTGCACATGGAAGAAAGTTCATCTGAGTTAATATTCATTTTGACTACTACAGTGTTCCCTTGCTGCTTTATTCATTATGTAGGTCTTAATGAGATGGTCTATGATGAAGTCATTTTTGATGACTTCAGGACAACTGCACAGTTCTAAGTCCTCCATTTTAGACCAGGATATATAATTTTGTTTCCATTTAGCAAAAACAAGTCTTAAAAGGCAGTCAGCTTGAGATAGCTTTTCTTCTGTATGCCTCCAGAGAAAGCTTTGTCTCATGACAAAAACTGATCTTGATTACACTGAAGGAGACAACAGATCTTTACAGAAAGAAAATGTAAACATTATCAATGATTTAACACTGACAGAACACAGTCACCACTGTGGATGGAGATATGTAAGGGCATGTGCATGTAACAAGGTTCTTTGGTGTCAGTACATCGTTATTTTTACATAGTAACAAACAGAAGTACTCTAAATTATGTGTTTTATGAATATATATATATATATATATATATATTAACATGAGATTTCCATGTCATAAAGTTCAGGATAAAATGTTGAAATTTCTTACTTTTTACCACAGATAGCTCAGTAATTTTCCATCACGAGGGGAGGAACATAATCTAATAATGTTGCCTCCAAGATTAAAAGAAACAATTGTCAGTATTGCTCTGGCATGTGAAGAGGGGGCACTGGATAATTTAAAATAAAATGTCTATTTCTTATTGTTTTAAGGTTAGCTCATTGGAAACATTTTGAAAAATTTTGTTTCTATCAGTTTAAGGAAAACACTGGTAGTACATGAGGATACAGTTTTTGACCAATAATGTTGTCTCTCATTTCTACAAACGTTGTTATTTATTAGATATTATGGTACTTATGTATTATCGCAACCACATTTTTAACCTCCTTTACATCATAATGTTTCTGTGAAATGATGCTATCTGTAAGTACAACGGGGATGCATAAACTCCTAATTACTGTTTTTGACAATGGTTGGGAAACACGAATAAGAATAACATTGGCAAGCAGGAATTTGCAGCTAACTGCTAATGGACATTTTGCCTCAGTCGTGTGTTGTAAAACACAGACTGTCGAGCCATGTTGTGTGCTACAACTGTACCAACAACCCATGTAAAACCGATCTTCTATGTCTTTCACTTATTTCTTCAACGTTTTAATTCAGATTCCTACATCAACCGTTGACAAACATTAGCTCAGAAACACTTGCAGTTATTAAGTACTGCAATGTACTACTTTCCTGACACCTGGTATAATGGTTTAATGGACGTTGAACCAAAGTATCACCTTGCTGCATTTCTCATCGGCGGACTGTGCTCTAAGTTTCTGATCCATGCCAGTATGACAGCATGGAAGGCCTTCTGTATGGGGACAAAATGTGCCTAAAAGTGATGTATAAACAAACGTTGACATAACTTCAGAAAACCACAGAAACTGACTGCAGATGTGATGGTAAAATGTCAACAGTGACTTGCACAGCGTAGCTAAGCATTTTCATCCCCCAAAATACAGGGTCAGCTTTCTTTTAGGTTAATGAAACAACTACGTAAAAAAGTTACTGTGGTTCACTTCAGTAAATGTAGATTACAACAAATGTTTTACAGGAACGAAAACTTTATGCAGTAAAGCAGGTTAAAAATGTGGTTGCGATAATACGTAAGTACCGATATTATTTACATCTTTTAAATACCGCAGTGGTGCAGCTGTGGTGACCTCTAACCGGGAAAAACCGAAAGAAGAAGAATGGTGATTTGTACTGAGAACATACATACCACAAATTCTGTCACATTAGTGTCATATATTTTTTTCATGCTAGCATATATTTTTTGATCTGGGGATAATAAAGACATTTGTTAGGGAAACTCTGAATCAGCCTTGGGTACAGTTTGTTATACTGAATTCTAAAACCCAAGCAGAAAAGATATGGAAATCTCAGTAAAGAGTAATTAGTCCGTGAAATGTTAAGAAGTGTTGTAGTTATTTAGCTAATACTGTTTCTACAGTTCTTAACAGGTACATAAGAATAAAATGGGGCAGAGGTTGTTTACTGAGTATGCAGGGCCCTCTTCTGAACAGGTATTATCAATGATAGCTTCCAAAGTATTGGTACTAGGCAGTAGTTAAAGCAGTGGTTGAGAATGATTATAAGGGGTACTTACTGTACTGCCTTCTATTCAGATAACTTTATAAGGTAGTCTGTCAACTGGGGGGATCATAAGGTTTTACTGGTGTCAGAAATGTAAGTGCAAAAGAGGAAGTAGAAAGTTATAAGACCTCAGTTATTTGGGATGATTGATAACTGAGCATGGTGAACTTTGATGGTAAGGGAGGAACCAAAGGAAAAATTATCTTCCAAAGTCAATAACCTTATAAAGTTCAGACACATACACACACACACATATATATATATATATATATATATATATATATATATATATATATATATACATAGAGAGAGAGAGAAAATCATTTCCCAGTCTATCATTCAACACTGGGGTCCATGAAGAAGATAATTGATCTCAGACCAGTACATCATAATACTGTTGAGACAGGAAAAAATGGAGGTTTTCAAAGTAGCCGGCTTCACATTTTCTTACTGGATGCTGATATAAAATTCTGAGCCTCATGTATTGCTGAAGATTATGAACTTGTTTGACAGTAAAGAAGGTCTGCCAGGCAAGGTCTTTGTGAATCATACTACTAAAAACTCTGGGTAGCCAATTTAAAATTTGCATCTCTGAACTTTTTTTCATCTTATGGGAGCAGCACAGCTGAGGACTTCATGAAACTTCTAGGTAAAGTATCTCACATCTTCAGTAATGGAGAAATTACCAAATAGAAACCAGTAAATAGTGCCAAGAATGATACTGAATAAAATACTGGTTAGGAGTGTATTTGGTCTAGCCAAGAAGAATCTAGAAAGGAGTCCGGTAATTACATTTTTTCTAAACAAAATGGTGGCGACATGATCATTGAAGCCATCTGATATGATCGCAACCATGATGCAACTAGCACAGGATGGAAGAAAGAACCCAATAGAAAAGAGCTAGGAGTGCTCTTTGGATTAGGTTGGAAGAAAGTTAATGTGAGAGCATTGTCAAAGCCATGGATCATTTAGGAGTTGTTGATTCTTATTCTGAGCAAAATTAATTTGAAATAATAGCTGATTACAGTTTCCCTTTTACAATTAATTTCAACTTATGACAGATTGTCAGGAAGCAGTTTTGCAGCACCCTAGGAACATGGTATATGCATCCCAAGGTGAGCCTCTCTAGGAACATGGTATATGCATCTCAAGGTGAGTTCCTTATCTGCTTTTAGTCTGATAGTGAATGGGATGGCTTGCTATCTCATCTTGTTTTAGTGCACATTTCTAATGAATAAAAGGAAACAAAGATGGTGTACAAGTATAAAACTATTTCTTTTTGATTCGTCATTCATGTCCGTAAGATCTGAGCATGTAGATGAGAGAAGTTTCTGTGTCTGGTGTGATCCAGGATTCAGAAGAAGCAAACTCTTCCCATGTGTGAAGTAGGATTAGACCTGAATAAACCTTATTGCTGTGGCTGTTTATATTGGTATGCATTACGTTAATCTACTACCAGTGACCCAATGACTATCACAAATTTCAAACAGGGAACAGTGGGATGCTGCATCTAGACTGGAATGGGTACTATGGAGGAGGTTAAAGGTCTGAAAGGGAAATACACAGGGTTCTTTAAACAAATGTATGAGACAGCTATAGCAGAACAAAGGAGTGATTACGAGGACCATAAGATGGCTAGCCATATACACCTTTAACTAAGCACACTTAAATGTTTGTGTGTCTTTTTCAAGTACTTAATAATAATCACCTCCCAGGTTGAGCAGAGCTGTACATGACAATTTTTTTCCTTAAACGACAAACATATTTATTAAATTATCATTTATGACATATGCAATCATACATTTATAGAAATGAAAACAAACCATATTAACAAACCTTAAACTACATATTTACTTAGGTGTACACATCACTGTGAAACAGACAGAACACATGGATCTTTGGTTCCAGCCGACACATTGTTTTCAGTGCATAAAGCCATAACACCCCCAGTTTGAAGATAAATACTTTTAATCATATTCATTGCTGGAGAACCTCACAGTGACTGTACATGTTTAAGGAATAACAGAAAAGGTTTTCTGTTCTCTGAAGCTTTTATTTTTAGGCTGAAGTTCCATCCTTAGGTGCTAGTACTGTTTCAGGAGAAACTGTCAGGTTCACGTTCTCTGGGAATCTGACTTCAGAATAGTGACATCATACACTAATTTTGCAATAAGAAAGACAAACTCTATAATGTGAAAAAATTTTATTGTGTAAAGCAACACGTGTTCCAACTCTGTGGCTTCTGAATGTCCACTGACATTTCACTTTTTATAACTCTGTATTGTCGCAGTCAGGCCAACTAAGACAAACTCCACTACCTGTAGACATATGTTTTCATCTTTTTATTGGCTTGCCATTAAAGCATAAGTGCATAGGTTGTCTTTAAGGGGTCATTTGCATAGTTATTACACAGTGGAGGCTGTAAGTTTTTTGGGGTCGTTTTGTTGCCTTTGCCTATGCGTTTTTTTTTTTTCTGTGTGAAATTTTACCTGTTGTTTTAATCATAACAACTGATGTGTTCTGTTTCTTTATATGTTTTTCAACAGGTGGACATTGTCAGATGAATTTGATATTTTTGCCTGTGGTTTAGTTCATACAGTTTTACTGGAATTAGAGTGTGTGCTCCTATAAAGCTTATATACAACATTTCAGGATAGGGGTGCCTTTATTACTTCCAATTCTAGAACAGTAAAGGGTAAAAGGGGTCAGTGCTTTAATTAACTAGTTTTGTTCCCATGGCAGTACTAGACGTATGTACAGCAGTATTGTTTTGTAATCTTAAGAAATCAGTTCACATTGCTTGTTTATTTATAGTTTTCCATGACTCCCACTGTTAGTAGAATCCCAGTGTAGTTCCTTTCCCTTGGACATGACAGCTACTTTAGGTCAGGTTAACTGCTTCTTTTATAGAACCTGCATAGGCATGCACCATGGAAAATGATACTTTGTCCCTTCACTAACATACTACCAGTCCTCTTATCTCAGTGTGCATCACAACTGGCATCCTTCTGATTTTTTTAGTGCAATAACTTCACAGAGAATAATAAAAAACAGCAGTGGTGTCCACATAAGAGCCTTTGCTTCGATTTGCTTTCATCAGGCCTGTGTGCACAGTAATGAAAAAGGTGAACAATACCAGAACAAAAGTGTTGTTTACAAATCTTCCTGTTCATTTACAAAGCTAGCAAATATTGCAGATTGCAACATTTTAGGTTGTATCAGTTGTGCTATGTTTTAAACTTAGCATTTATGTTTACTTTAAAATGTAAAGAAATCTGAAGTCATAAAATAAAACCAAACCATGCTGCAAACACTACAGACAGCTGACGAGTATAAGTGTCCCAGCCAGCGTACAGCAATTTGTCTTTTGTGCGGACCAGCTTTTATGAAATGCATTGTATACTACTGCTATTCTCATTCTTAACTAAAATGTCATCTCAGCTGTTAACTCTTTCAAAATCTATTTAAAAACTATGTTAGAATATTCATAACAATCTGGTATTTAATACAAATCCTTCTAACTGCTCATCTATTGATTTTTTTTGTACTTTGTCTTATATCGCATAAGAAGTTTAACAATTTTGGAAGTTTTTTCCTCTCATCGTCATAATCTTCTTCTTCTTCATTATCACCATCATCCCCCTTTTCCCTCATTTCTACATGGGGTCAGAGTGTTATATCAACTGTTGACACTTCTCTTGATTTAGGTCCCTCTTCTACCTTCTTTGACAGTCATAACTGACTGTTATTAGGTCTTCTCTGATGCAATCCATCTCTCAGCTGAATGTTTTTTGTCTCCTTTTGCCTTCTTCTTGTCCCTTCTAAATCTTCTTTACCATATCATCTTCTTTCCTCACGTGTAACTGAACCATTGTAACCTGTTATTTTTGACATTCTCTGCAGCTGAGGCTACTTTGGCTTTTCATCTGTCCCAAAAGTGTGCATCCTATAACCTGTCACAGGCACTTTATCTCCATTACTTCAAACTTTATCAGCTGCTTTGTCTTCATTGCCCTGGTTTCTGTGCCATAGGGAAGCACTGTCCATACCACTCTTTTGTATACATTACTTTTCAGCATCTTAGGCATTCTCCTGTTATACACTAACCCAACACTTTGTGCTAATTGGCTGCAGCACCTATAATTCTAGCCTCGGCCTCCTCATTCAGACTTCTCCTCAACCCCACCTTTCAGATACTTGAAGTTGTTAACCTTTTACACTATTTTCCCTTCTATCTTAGTTTTCAGGTTTGTCTGACTTCTGCACTTGCTGCCTTGATCACTATCTTGAATATGCTCAGTTTCACCCCTTGTGCCTTCAGTTTTGAATTCCTGTTGCATATAATTTGGTGAAGTCCCTTTTCTAAGTCTGCTTGTAGTCCCACAGCATCAGCATACATCAGCATTGTTAATCTGTCCTGTCCGATCTAAGTCCATCACCAGTACAAACAGAAGTGGACTCTGAGATGAACCTGGATAATGGCTCACTGTTACTGGGGGGGGGGGGTCTCTTCTATATCTCTCTAAAAATGGGCAAGTTCTCATCAAGACTAACCTGCTTAACAAAACATACATAGATACAGGCACACTTTAATCATTTATTTGTATTTTCACCACATTCTCTGAAAGTATTGTTAATACATTTTCTGACTCTGCTCCAAGTCACTTGGTTATATCATTCAGGCTTGGGATAAACATTTGCTTAGGCATAATAACTTGAGCTTGCTTCACACTGGGCAAGATTATAGTGCAGACAAGTTAGTTGTTCATGGGTTGGCCTAATTCTGCAACTATCCCAGAAAAAGGAAGGCATTATATTGCCTGTTAGTAGTACCTCTTTTTCCATGGTGCACTGAACTCAGAGTGGGAATAATAAAATAAGAGGGGTGTGAGGGTAACAAGCTAGTGAATGCAGCTAGAAGCAGATGGCATTTACATTTTTAGGACAAAAAGGCATAAAGGAAGGAAAAAGTATAAAATAAAGGACAGAGGGCAGTAACTTAGTGATAGCAGAGCAGGACAGGTCAATGTAAAATATACACAGTATAACTTACTGTGTATTACTTTTTTGCCTTATCCAGGCTCCCATTACATTAACACAGCTACAGAATGTTACAAATGGCAGCTCAAGTAATTACATTATTTTAATACATGTACTCAAGTTCATGGTTCCCGGGGTTTCCTTTTCGTAGTTCAGGGAGTTTGATATAATGAGATTCGAAGAAGTGGAGTTGATGAAATGGTATTCAATACAGTAAGTGTTTGATAATTTGGCGTAAATCCATATATATATATACCATAGTACAGTCAAACTGTTTGAACAATTAGTGCTAAAAGACTTACATCTACATGAGTCTGAGATTTTCTCTAAAAAACAGTATAATTTGACCAATCAAGCCCCTAATGAATCTTAAAAATATAATATAGTGATAGTTGGGTTGGATATGGAGGTGGGGCAGTTGTTTATATGGATAAAGAGCATTATTTAACAGAAGCATATAAACAACTGTCTAATACAGAATATTATGTAAGTCTAGATTCTGATCCGACTTTACAACACAAACAGGTCATAGATGAGTATCTTAAGCTCAGTTGTGAACGTCAGTTCATTACTCCACAATTGTTAAGGCAACTTCAGGTAGACCATCCAGTTCTCCAGTATTTTTATATATTGCCTAAGGTGCACAAGAACCTTTTGAATCCCCCAGGACGTCCGATAGTAGCAGGTTCAAATTGAAGAAATTATTGTCCTATGTGAGAGGGGACACACAACAATTTCTGGCAATTATTGATGACATACAAGTAGACAGAGATCAATTTTTGGGAACTTTAGATGTCCAATCCCTATATACATCTATACCACATATGGGAGGCATTGAGGCAATTAAATACTGGATGAACTATATCTTCTCCCTGAAGAACAGGAATTTGTGATCAACATTCTTGAGTTTATGCTTGAACATAATGCCTTTACCTTTAATAAACAATGGTATTTACAGGTAAAGGGAACAGCTATGGGGGCTACTTTATGCTGATTTATTCATGGGTTTTAGTATATTTATACTATACCTTCAATGTTCAAGCCTTACCTCATTATGTGGAGAAGATACCTCGATGATTGTAGGGTGGTGTGGGGTGGGTCTAGGGAACTTTGGCATAAATTCATACTCTATCTTAATTCCAATGTTTATGGTTTAACATTCACAGGTAACATCAATCTGCATACTGTGGAATTTTTGGATGTATTGGTGGGCAAACAGAATGATGGTTTCCTTTTCACTGATTTATATAGAAAGACTTTTTCTAAAAATGCCCTGTTACATGCCCAGAGTTGTCACCCCCCCCACACTATCCTCAACATTCCAGGTTCACAGTTTCAACGTGTGAGAAAGATTTGTTCTTCTGAAGAACGGTATCACAATAAAGCTGTGGATTTAGAGTCTAGATTTTTACATAGAGGTTATCAAAGTAATATCATCAGTAGAGCTAATCATAAAGCAAGTTCCATAAATAGTCTTATAGATAGGAAGTGATGGTCCCCATATTAGATTTATTACAAGTTATGGTACCAATACATTCTCTGTTAAAAATCTGTTAATGAACAGCAAACATATTGACAATGTATGCCATTTTGGATACAAGAGGGGAAAGAACTTAGGTCAATATTTTTCTAAATTTAAAAAATACCATCAATTTCACACTGATACACTGAAGTACTTTCTGTGGTAAATGCAGACAATGCAAAGTCATGGCCAAAACTACATCTTTTACTTCTGTCAATACTAAAAAGGTATTTGACATACGTAGCCTTATTACATGTAATAGTATTCTTGCATATATTTTTATTTTATGTTTAGGTATTCCTTTGGGACTGCTTTTGGAAAACATCTCTATTATTGCAGGGGGGAGTTCAGCAGTAAGTTATGTTTGATTTAGATTTTGCTCACTTGTAATTTTTATTTTATTTTATTTTAGTTAATTGTTCTCTGTAGCGTATATTTAGATCTTAAATCTTTGAGTATATATATATATATATATATATATATATATAGGGTCTATATTAGAACACCGAACATTTGAAATGTCGAGTGTTCTAATATCGACCCATTTTCAGCAAACGCTGAAAATATCGAAGTAACAGAAAACCAAATTCTTTCCTAGGGAAGGAATTCGGTTGTCCGTTTCTGTTGTTTCGGTATTTTCAGCACTCTGGTGGAAAGTTACGGGTTGGGTTCAGGTAAGTGTGCGATTGTGTGGACGTGTGGGTTAGGGCGGGTTAGGTGAGTTAGGGTTAGGGCGCGAGTCAGGTAAGTGTGCGATTGTGTGGACATGTGGGTTAGGGAGGGTTAGGTGAGTTAGGGTTAGGGCGCGGGTGAGGTGACTGTGTGATAATGATAGACCTTAGGGTTAGGGTTTGGGTTAAGGTAAGTGGATAGTTAGTGGTGTATGTATAGTTTAGTGTAGGGTTAGGTGTAAGCGTTTAGGTGTATGTGTGTGGACTGCTGTTTATTTGGTATGCTTGTGTTATGTGTATGTGTTTTGGAACAGCAAATCTTTTCCCTAGGAAAAAATGTGCTGTTCTGAATGTTCAATGTTTTTTTTTTCGATTGCTAGAGTTCGATATTAGAACACTCGACATTTTGAATGTTCGGTGTTCTAATATAGACCCATATATATATATATATATATATATATATATATATATATATATATATATATATATATATATAGGTCTACTTTAAATAACTGAAAGACCACAACACCGAAACACAAAAATGAGAGACCAAAATCACGAAACCCCAAAACACCAAAAACCGAAAACTGTAAACCACACACATAACACACACAACTACCCCAAACTAGTAAACACACCAACCTATACTAGTGATAGGCAGGGGTGCAAGCCCCCCTGCACCCCCATACCCCCTACTTTAATATTCTAACTCCGAGATCGCACAAACAGACACACAAAGCAAACTCACACCCACACATTACAGTCCCTCACACACACAAACCAAAGTCACAACACACACTTACACACAGCAATACCTCTCACAACTACACTTGCACATACATACTTACCTACTGAAGAGCACCAAAAGTGCTAAATCAAACTCCCGTAATGTCGGGATTTTGAATTTCGCTCTTTTCGGTGTTCTGCGTGATTCTGGTCTCGATTTTCTGGGTTTTGGTGTTGTGGTCTTTCGGTTATTTAAAGTAGACCCATATGTTTATATATATATATATATATATATATATATATATATATATATATATATATATATATATATATATATATTAGCAGGGGGTATGGGGGTGCAAGGAGTCTTGCCCCATTGCAAAAACACTGTTTCTCTGCATGCATACTCTGAGAAATTAGCTGTCAATGTTTTCTGATTCACTATTTTATATATTGTGTATGTGTACATAATTATTATCATATTATGAAATATAGAATACATGAAAGAGAGAATCTCAAATGGTTAAGCACAAAAGAATACACAAAGCACTAAATACCACTAATAGTGAATCACAAAACACTAAATACTTCTCTACAACTAAAAAAGCCTTATATCAGTAAACCCCAGCAACAAAACCCACATCAAGTATCATCTGAATACTGGTTCCACTAGGGAAAGGGTTTTAGTAATGTGCGGGGTTGAAGCAAGGGCAGTGTTAGCTCACATAATTAAGGATGGGCAGGGGGCTTCACTGCTCATATAAAAAATAACATTGGTGATACTGAACTAATATTATAAGAATCCTCTCTACAGCATCTATGTCCCAGACAAAGCATGAGGATTTTTAAAACATTGTATTTATTTGTTAGTTTGATAACTTGTACAAGATATTTTCAGCCACTGCCCAGGCTGCACAGCAATTACAGTACAATTAAGTTGAAGGACATGACGATAACATACATTTGCAGTCATTGCACAATAGCATAATATGATATAAAGCTTAATGCAATACTATGAGGTAAGACAGGTGATAAAAGATGAGCAATAATTACAAAATATAGACCCACAAGAGAATAAATAAATATTTGATTGTTTATACAATATTTAAAAAGTATAGGGAAATCATTAGTAATTTAATTATCAGAAAGCATGTCATTCAGGACAGCATTAAACAAACTAGTTTGTGCTAGAAATAAATTAACCAGCTTCTCTAAAAAGAGATAGAGAGAAATAATGTAGGGAACTGTTTTTTATAAGTACTTAGGGGAAGGCTTGCAGAAAGATTTTTTTTTTTTACAAAAGGCTAGTGACAAGGAAGGCCTGTAAACTTTCACTTGAAGACTTTTCATATTTTATAAACAAGAGGTGGAAGATGTAGGACACAATTAATAAAGAAATGAAGGAATTAATTTGGAATGGAAAAGGGGCAAGAGTTAAGTGGGACAAGTTGTTTCTCCCCCCAGAGCAAGGTGGTTTAGGATTACCAGATATGAAGGGATAGTTTAAAGCAGTGGTTCTCAGCCTTTGTGTGGCCAGGGCCCAGTAAATTCTTTTTTTATAAGACAAGGGCTAGGTCCCAACAAATTTACTCATGAATACCTTTCCAAAGCAAGAGGATGCCAAATTGTCAGCAAAACACTTACCACATACTGACGCCAAATATTTATATATGCAAATTATCTATTTTAATAAAGATAAATGTATGAATCTCTCAATTCTAAACACTACTTCCAACAATAACTAACACAGCAATTATAAATGTGCAGAGCTGTAGTAACTACAGAGGGATAAAATTGATCAGTCACAGCATGAAATTATGGGAAAGAGTAGCAGAAGCTAGGTTAAGAAGGGAGGTGATGATTAGTGATCCGCAGTATGGTTTCATGCCAGGAAAGAGCACTACAGATGCGATGTTTGCTCTGAGGGTGTTGATGGAGAAGTACAGAGAAGGTCAGAAGGAGTTGCATTGTGTCTTTGTGGACTTACAGAAAGCATATGACAGGGTGCCTAGAGAGGAATTCTGGTACTGTATGAGGAAGTCGAGAGTGGCAGAGAAGTATGTAAGATTGGTACAGGATATGTACAAGGGTAGTGTGACAGCAGTGAAATCTGCAGTGGGAGTGACAGATGCATTTAAGGTGGAGGTGGGATTACATCAAGGATCAGCTCTGAGCCCTTTCTTATTTGCAGTGGTGATGGACAGGTTGACAAATGAAATCAGACAAACGAGTGGACTATGATGATTGCAGATGACATTGTGATATGTAATGAGAGTAGGGAACAGGTTGAGGAGACCCTGGAGAGGTGCACATATGCTCTAGATAGGAGAGAAATGAAGGCCAGCAGGACTAAGACAGAATATATGTGTGTGAATAAGAGGGAGGATAGAGGAATGGTGAGGATGCCAGGGAGTAGAGTTGGCGAAGGTGGATGAGTTTAAATACTTGGGATCAACAGTTCAGAGTAAGGGCGAGTATGGAAGAGAGGTGAAGAAGAGAGTACAGGCAGGGTGGAGAAGTGTGTCAGGAGTGATTTGTGACAGACGAGTACCAGTAAGAGTGAAAGGGAAGGTCTGCAAGAGGGTAGTGAGACCAGCTATATTATATGGGTTGGAGACAGTAGCACTGACAAAATGGCAGGAGTCAGAGCTGGATGTGGCAGAGTTAAAGATGTTAAGATTTGCACTGGGTGTGACGATGGTAGACAGGATTAGGAGTAAGTATATTAGAGGGTCAGCCCAGGTTGGATGGTTTGGAGACAAAGCCAGAGAGGTGAGATTGCGTTGGTTTGAACATGGGCTGAGGAGAAATGCTGGGAATATTGGAAAAAGGATGCTAAGGATGAAGTTGCCAGGTAAGAGGAAAAGAGAAAGGCCTAAGATAAGGTTTATGGATGTGGTTAGAGAGGACATGCAGGTGGTTGGTGTGACAGACCAAGATGCAGAGGACAGGAAGAAATGGAAGCAGATGATCCACTGTGGCAACCCCTAATGGGAACAGCCGGAAGAAAAAGAAGAATTATAAGTTCTTGAAAAAGATAAACTTAATTTCTTTTATTTCAACTCAGTTTTTGAAGGTTTTAGTTAAGCTAATAAGACTTTTGTTCTCTCCATTAGCTTATTAATTCTGGGATGAACTGAAGTGATAGCCAAATGGAGACAGTCAAAAACTTGTAGGCAGTTCCTCTGTTTTGTTTTAAGCACACTCATGGGAGAAAATGCAGTTTCACAAAGATATGTGGTGGAAAAACAAAGACAAAAATCTCATTGCTATTTCATGTAAATTTGGATAATCATTTTTCATTCAAATTATTCATAGAATTAAAGGTACTTTCCAGTCCTTAGTCCGATGATAATTCAATAAGTTGAAGAGTTTCTTTGTGGGAAAGGGCTGTCTCTTTGTACTCAACAGAAAGGTTCACAATCCACATATTTTGCCACCGGGGATCCTCATGTTCGGGATAATACTTTTCAAATGACAACATCTTCAAGTGAATGCAATAATATCTGAAACTGAATTATGCGAATAGAAAACATCTGCTTCCATAATATAATCTGAGTACGACTAAAGCATTTCATTGTTTCCTTTGGCATTCATATTATGCCAGAGTCTGAGTTTCTGTTTTAATGATTCAATCTTGTTCCAAGTATTAAATATTGTTGTATCTGGACCCTGAAATTTTTAATTCAACTCGTTTATGTAAGAAAATATGTCATCGAGATATACCAGCATGGCTACCCATTTGTTATCCTAGAAATAATGTGACACATCACTTTTCTTATCAATTAGAAACAGCTCGACTTCTTTTCGGAGTTCATATAATCTCTTGAGAACTTTACCTTGGGACAGCCAATGAATGTCCGAATGGAAAAGAAGATTTTGATGACCAGAGCACATTTCATGACATAATTCTTTTAACAGTATTGTGTTTAAAGCATTATTTTTATATAATTAATAATTTTAATGGAATAAGACAGGACCTCATTAAGCTCAGGTGCTATTTTTTTGGAGGTCAGATTTTGCCGATAAATGTAGCAATGTGTTGACAATAAGTTATTGCCTGCCATATCCTTAATTTTAGTGACTAGACTTGAATTTCTACCTGTAAGACAGGCAGCGCCATTAGTACAAACTCCAACACAATTTTCCCATTCCAGACCTCTCTCTTCAAAGAAATCATTTAAGACTCTAAAAGTTTCACTGCTGGTAGTGTGAGTAGGTAATTCAGAAACATTTAAAATGTCTTGCTTCATGTCTCTTTCATCATGGTCAATATATACTGCTCTCTCTCTCTGTATATATATATATATATATATATATATATATATATATATATATATAAAATTTTATTAATTTGGTTTTCTGTTGTCTGGTTTTGTTTTACATTATTTGGTAAAACCTATATATATATATATATATATATATATATATATATATATATATATATGGTTCCCTTTTATAATCTCCAAATACTGAAATCTCGAATTTCAGTATCTCGAGACTATAAAGGCAAACACTCAAAATTCCGAAATCTAAAAACCGCAAAATACAAAATTGTGAGCATTAATACGCCATACACCACACAATACATATACCATCCTACCCACACTACAACAAATCAAACAAAACATACACAAAAAATAACACACATCAACACACCTAAACTACATGTAAGAAGGGGGGGCAAGCCCCCCCAGCACCCCCCACACACCACCTACTTATATATACTAACTCCAAGATCGCACAAACAGGAAAAGACAGCAAACTCACACCCAGACATTTTACAGTCCCTCACGTGCACGCACACACACACACACACACACACACACACACACACACACACACAAACACCAACACATCCAACACTTACACAGTCATACTTTCACCTGCCTACCCTAACCCACATGTACAGCTTACAAACACAGTCACATACATCGAAACTCCCACCCAAAACCCTTACAAAACACTCACTTACCTTAAATCGCACCTAAATCCACACATGACACCGGACACCATCCATATAAACCACTGCACGCAATGTAGTGTAAAGCCATAAACATGAATTTGAGTTATTCAAATTCATGATTATGCACTTTCGCTATTTTAAAAATTCGCCTTTATGGTCTCGAGACACTGAAATTCGAGATTTCAGTATTTCAAGATTACGAAGGAGAAAAAAAAAAATATATATATATATATATATATATATATATATATATATAAACTGCTGGTAGTGGGAGTAGGTAATTCAGAAAGATTTAAAATTTCTTGCTTCATGTCCCTTTCATCATGGTCAATATATCGTACACACGTAAGTAAAATGCTATTGTTCTGAATATCTGTAGATTCATCCAGTTGTAATGTAAACAAATTTAACTTTTTAGTTTTTTTAGTGAGTTGCATTTCTGTATCTTTTGCAATATCTGATATCCACCTTTCAACTGTGTCATTCTACAATGGGATGGCTTTCATTTTAATTGCCGCAGACTGGCCTAATACTTCATTACAAGCTGTAATCAAAGAAGACTTAAAGAGATCTTCACCAGTGGAATAAGTTTTTTTACATTTAGCTATCTGTAATGATATTAAATAGGATGCCATCAGAAGTGAATTGTCAGTGGTTGAAGCTTGGGAAATAATTTTCTTTTCTATTTTAAGTGCATCTCTTTTACACATAAAGAATTCCAGGGGTTTGTTGACAAGATCAGAATGTTTTGAGCTGAGATGTCTCATAAGTCGTGATGACCTCATAGCATCATTTCCAAGAATAGTAGCACAAATGACACATTGAGGTCGTGGCAATTGGTCATTGTCAGGGCATTGTATGAAACCAAATTTTAAATAGCTGTCCATGTACTTACGAGTGAATGCAGACTTTTTTTTGTGTGCTGCTGCTATTTTCCCTATCCTTTTGCACATCCTGAAGATTGCTCTGTAGGCTTTGGGTAGATGAAGTATTTTTTACTTTACAAACATCTTCAATATGACAGTTCTTAACACCAAAATTAAACAAAGTCCCTTGTCTCTTATTCATATTAAAATGTAAATCTGTAGTCCTGTCTCTAAAAAAAATCACGGCACTCGAAACAAGCACTAACACACTGGGGTAACTTGCTAACCACAGAATGATTATAGCTGTTCCTGAAAACTACTGCCCTTATTTGCCACTTCCCGCCCTTGGTGAAACATACTGAAGGTCTGCTCACGAGATTTCACAAAACTAAACTACACAGTTACAGGAAGTAGAGGGACATGCCCCCTTGAATCTATACACAAAGCACAATGCGCACACCTCTTTTAGCAGAATGTCCAGATTTTTGCCTAATATTTTTGGTCTGTTCCTCATAAAATTTGTGGTCTCTGACAAAAACACTGGGATGATCTGAGGATTGAAGTCACTAAATAATGTCATGCATTTGACTTTCAGACTTCAAATCCTTTGGAAAATTTATGTTAAGACAAACCCTATAACTCCAGCAGCTTTTCTAAGTTTATAAAAGCAATATTTAAAATCTTTCCCTATTTTTGGGCCTTTGTCCCCCCATTTTATCAGGCTTTGTCCATATTTATTGTACTAAGAGGTTGAGAGGTATGCTCCAGTAGCATGCAGGTGGTGGCCAAAGTATCAAGTCACATCAATGCAGTTGTCGATGTTTTACATAAAACAGGTATGCCCACAAAACATAAGTGTTTATCTCTTCAACTAGTATGCTGGTTAATTGGTGTGCCCTTCTCTTACTGCTACCTTACAGTCTGCTCCCACTTTCTGCTCTGGTACCCTGACAATTTTTTATATAGTCTCTGTTAGATCTATCTTCAAGGTCAGGACCATTAACTTAGCTTCTCTCCATTTCAGACTATCTTCAACAAATTCTGCACCTGCTTTCAGTTCAACATTTTCATCAATAAGATGTTGTGGAACTGTAGGTCCTGATACACACAGACACACAGACATACACACACAGAGACACAGACACACACACACACACACACACACACACACACACACACACACACACACACACACACACTTTCTCATTCATACAAGCATTCACATACACATCACTCTCACTCTCTTCTGATCACTCTGTCATACACCCACTTTCTCTTTCATATATGCATTCACTCACACACCCACTTTCTTATTCATATACACATTCACTCACACACCCACTTTCTCATTCATACACGCATTCACTCACAGACCCATTTTCTCATTCATATACACATTCACTCACACATCGCTCTCAGTCTCACACACCCACTTTCTCATTCATGCATGCATTCACAAACACACATCATTCTCACTCTGTTCCGATCACTCTCTCACACACCCATTTTCTCATTCATACACACATTCACTCACACATCGATCTCACTCTCACACACCCATTTTCTCATTTAATACACACATTCACTCACACACCCACTTCCTCATTCATACATGCATTCACTCACACACCCACTTTCTCATTCATACATGCATTCACACACACACACACACACACACACACACACACACACACACACACACACACACACATCGCTCTCGCTCTCTTCCAATCACTCTCTCACACACCCACTTCCTCATTCTTACACACATTCACTCACACATCACTCCACTCTCACACACCCACTTTCTAATTTTTCATGCACTCACACACACATCGCTGTCACTCTCTTCTCTATATTAGACTAGTTTACTAAGCTGACATTTCATGAAGTAGATCAGTTTCTCAACTGCTCGTGGCCCAGTATAATCCATGCCAGGGCCTGGTACTGGGCTGCATTCTGGTAGGTTGAGAAACACTGGTTTAAAGTACGCTGTTAAGGCTTATATACATAGCAAAAGCAGAAGACTACAAATCAAAGTGGAAAGAAAAGATGTCAAAATAGTGGGAGGGAGGGTCAAAAAAAAAAAGAAGCATGATTTTGGATGTAGGCACTTAAGGAAAACAGTAACAACCATATAGAGTATAATTGTACAAAGTAGCAGAAAATATTTTGAGAACTACGCCAACACAGAATGGAGAAAATACAGTTTACCAAATGGGATGACTGTATGTAAGGGGACAGAAAGTAGGCAAAAAGGAACTGGAATTTATTGGGGAAAATTAGCAAAGGAACTAATATACTGTGAACAAATAACTAGAGAAGGAAAAGTCATAGAGTGGGATGAGGCCAAGCAGAGGTTTGGTTTGCTGTTTGGAAACTGCCTTCCCTACCAGAGACTAATAACAGAGTATAGGCACAGAGAAAGAGGTAGAGGAGTGCTACATGAAAGAAAAGCTTTGGTTAAGTTCACAGTTCAATGTAGAACAGAAGCTGTGGTAAAAAAATGATAATTTGCAGGGCATATAAAATAATGCATGGTAACTGTAAGACTCAGTCAGGAAGAGGTTAAGAAAGACTGGGAAATGAGAATGGAGAGAAACTATGCAAACAATGGGAGGATATTTTTTGGCTCCCAAGTATGCAGTAAAATCCAGAATGTTTAGGATTTTTGCTTGGAAGTGTTTGCATACAATTTTTTATACCCCTAGTAGACTTTGGAGAATGTTTCCACAGGCAGCAATTGCTAGCGATGGGATAGGAAAGACAAGGGCACTTGGGAACATTTTTTTTTGTTAAATTGTAGAAATTCACTATGGGATACTTTGTCAGAAATGTTGGGGAGCAAATTATTTTAGCTAAGGAAATGATTATTTTGAAATGTGATATAGAAGCTGAATTGCTGAAACCCAGTAAATCCCTTCTAAATATAATGTTGTTGTCTACTTAAAAAAATGTTTACTTAAAAAAATAATTACTAGGAAATGGAAAACAACAAAAAAATGTAACAGAATTTTTGTATGGTATAAAGGAGATAAAAGAACTGGAGGTAGGATCATTAGGAAATACAAGGACAAAACTAGATAGAACTAAATGGAATCTGTGGGAAATATACATAGATAATAATGTTCAGAAGGAGTAATAGTTCAGAGAAGTCAGGACTTGAGCAATCTACACAATGTTAAATTGCATATTTTTTAAACAAAGAACATATTTATTAAATTATCACTTGTGACAAACACAATCATATATTTATACAAATGAAAAAAAATGTTGACATAATCCCAGCTGCAAGCATTTTACATCACAAACCATATTGACATTATCCCAGTTGAAAACATTATACATCACTTACAATCTACCCAATCATTGTCAGTCAAATATTACATAGCTCATTCAAGTCCTGCCTTCTCTTAAACCTCCTTCTTCCCCTATATATATTGTTCCCACAATTTCCATTTTTTCCTGTGTAATTTGCTCCTACCCTTTTTTAAGGATCCCAAGTCCAGTTATTTTAACTCTATTACCATATTCACTACTTCTAGTACAGTTGGTTTAGACTTTCATTTCCATTTTCTAGTAATCACTTTTTTGGCAGCTACAATAATTAGACTCAGCAATGCCTTACTATTTCTAGTCAATTCCAATTCTGTATCATAGATCAGAAAAATAATTTCCCTAGTTACATCAATTTGCTCACCCAGTATCTCAGACAGAGTAGCCTCCAGGGAATCTTTAAAGTTAGCCAACCCAATAAACTCCCAGAAAATATATTCCCAATTACATCTTTATTCCCTATCACACCTCCAACATTTCCTATCTACCTGAGGAAAAATTCTCTGTGTGTGGGTACATACTTGGGGTTTAAAAATATCTATGTAAACATTGCCAATCAAAAATCCTAAATCATGGAAATATTGGACTTTTTTTGGATACATACATACATATACATATATCCACCATTGTTTCCTAGTGAATTGCTTATCCAATTTCTCCTCCCAATCCTTTCTAACCTCCTCTGATCGAGTCTTATATTCATCATGCAATATTTTATATGCTCTACTAATTATTCTTTTTTAACAACAGCTTCTGTTCTAGATTCTATTAAAAACTTTTACCAGTGTTGGTCTTTCACTTAGGATCCCCTATTTCTTTCTCTTTGCCTATACTCTGATATCAATCCTTGATAGGGAAGGCAATATCTAATCTGCAGTCCAAATAAATTCTTGGTGTCTTCCCAGTCTATTACCTTTCCCTCTCTAGTTATTTGCTCACAATACCTTGCTTCCTTTGCCAGTTTTCTCCAGTAAATTTTAGCCCCCTCTTGCCTATTGTTTTTATCCCTAATTGCAGTCATCACTAATCGTCAGAATCTCCTTTCTCCATTCCCATGTTGGCTTAGTTCTTAGAATACTTTCTGCTACTTTATGAATATAATATTCTGTACAATTACTGTTATTCTCCTTAAAGATCTGCATCCAAAATCCCAGGCTCTCCTTGTTTCTTGAGCATTTCCCCATTTCATCATCATCCCTTTCTACTTTGAATTACAGGTTTCTATGTATGCTTTGTATAGGAGACTTAACTGTGTAGCTCAAAATACCCCTTTAAATCGGGTAATCCTAATCTGCCTTATTCTATTGGAAGAATCATCTTATTCCACTTGACTCTTGCTGTCTTCTCCTCCCAGATAAAACCCTTCAGCTCTTTATTAATTGCTATCCACAGTGTATATTAAGGCTGATAAAAATATGCCTCACCTATGTATAAGACTAAAAGAATTAAAACTTTTTACCTGCTTGTATCTTACTAGCCATATAACAGACCTTCCAATTTCTCAGTTTTTGTATTATCTTTTGCTTAGTCTCTTCCCACATATTCTTAGCTAACACACTGGAATAATTTTTAATCAATAATCCTAAATACTTCATTTGATCATGTCCCCATAAATATGGATATTGCTGAACTCATTCATAGGTGGGTACATAACTTACCGCTATTGTTTTTATTTTAGCTTCATTAATTTTTTATCCTGAAAATATTCAAAATGGTCTCAAATGTACCACAGTACTGTAATGTCCTTTTCTGGTTTTGTCTGGTATAAAATACCATCTGCAAACAGAGACAGCTTTTCTTGACTACCATACCAATTATATCCTTGAATTTCTGAGTCCCTTATTTTAGTTATTTATTTATTTTTTTGCCAATGGTACTAAATATAATGCAAATAACAAAAGGAAAAGAGGACACCCCTGCCTAGTTCTTCTGCTCAAGTAGAAATTAACAGAGAGGACCCCACCCACTTTAATTTTTGCCTCCGATCCCTCATATATCCTCCTAATCAACCTTTTAATTTTAACAGGGAATGCAAATGCTCCCATTGCCCTGATCATAAAATCCCAGCTTACTCTATCAAATGTTTTCTCTGCATCAAGACCCAACAAGAACAGTGGTATTTCTTACATTCTGCTTCCCCCTGGATCATCAATGTTCTGTTTATGTTGTCAAATGTTTGCCTTCCCCTCCACAAAACCACATTGATCCATAGCTATAAATTCTGGCATTGCGTTTTGCCATTTCAGCCATTATACACATAAACACTTTCGAATCATGGTTTAGTATTAAAATGGGCCTGGAAAAAGTTGGATCTGATGGATCTTTACCTTCTTTAGGTATTACAGCTACCATCACTTTCTTCCAGTATGTTGGTACTTATCCTCATCTTAAAACACTTAAGCAAAACCTTCCAGATCTTTATCAGGTTTTTTCCCTCCTAGCTTCCAAACTTCCACAGGAATACCATCTATTCCTGGGGACTTTGCTATAGCTTGGTTATACATCAACATTTTCTCTCAGCTCCTCCTATCCTGTTAATAATTCAGCCTCATCTCCCTCTAGCCTTGGCATATTTAATTCTTCCATAAATATTTCAATTTGTACCTTTTCTTTATTTCCATATTTCTCTCCTTTATACAGACTTTCATACAATTTCCAAAAATTTCTAATACCTCTACATGATCTCGTTACCTTCTTTGATATAGTCTCCCTAAGACTGGCAACAGATCCTTCTACTTTATGTCGACTGAGTCGTTATGCTAAAAGTTTTTGTGTTCTACAATTATCAAACAGTTGCTTAACAGTAACCTTTCTAAACTCCTGCATATTATCAAGCTCCTCAATAATTTCCACTACCAGTTCCTTAAAAATTCCTCTTTTTGACAGACATGTGGGAGAGTGCCAGTGTCTCTTTTTTTATTTCATTACTCTGTGTCTTTATTTTAGTTATTATTGGTGCATGATCTGAAACAGTTATTGGGTGCATATCAAGACATTCAATTAAATGCTCATGTTTTTGTGAAATGTCAATTCTGTCTAGCCCAGCTGAGTTTTTTTTATCTTGGGAATAATATGCAAGTCCACTCTGAACTCCTAGTACTGAATTCACATCATCCATGCCAAATATGTTCATAAATGTCTTCAAATGTCTACCCTCCTTTGTTATACTTTCCCTTCAGAGCCCCAAGAAACATTTTCACTGCTATAAATCAAATTATAGTCCCCACCTATAAGTAATATTCCTTGCTAAAAGCTGATTATTTCTCCTAGAATTTTCTTAAGCTCCATTATAGCAGTTTTAGGTGTAATATAAATACATGTCAATGTAATCCACCTCCCTTGCCAGTAGCCCCTTAGTACTACAAATCTACCATTACTATCTTTTTTATCGTCTTCTATCGTTATTGGAGCTCCTCTTACAGTTAATATAACTACTCCTCTTCTCCTTTGTGTCTGGTATTCTGCTGAACAACCATCCTGAAAACCTTTCTTTATTAAATTTACATATTTAGTTCTTTCCAAGTGTGTCTCCTATAGCATAGCTAGTTGCACTCTACATTTTTAATATAGTTCCTTAATCTTTCTTTATCTGTGAGACCACTGACATTTAAAGACATTACAGAAATCATCATTGTTTTAAAAAGTTATTATTCCCACCTTTTATATATACCAGCTTTTTGTTAAATGTCCAGTTTTGTGTTACATGCATACACTGTTTGGCAGGTTGAACTTTTATATAATTGTTTCTTGTCATATCCATTTGAGCCTATGCCATATCTTACAAAACATTTTGTTTTATTGAAAGCCCTCAACCCCCCCACACACACACACCTAAAACCCATTAACTTAATACTAACACACAATACCATGTACATCTTCAAATACTGAAGTTTTACCCTCCTAATAAGAACTAATATCCCAAACTGACATCCATACTCACAGAACCAAGTTAACCTAAAAGAAAGGTTATCCATGCTAAGTCACACGGTGCAGACTGTGTTTCTACTAACTGCTGTCTGGTTTTGGCTTATTCTTATAGCTCTCCCAGCTGGGAAAATACCTAATTGCTTTCAGAGAACATTATTTCCTAGCCAATTTCTCTTTATCAGATTGTGGCCAGTTTCTTTTTATCAAACTGTCTCTATGGACACATGAATACCAGATACAGTACTGCTACTAAGCATACATGTATTTGTTAGCAAAAAGCTTTATAATATTCAATATTCCTTTTCATTTACTTGCTTTGTCTTAAAATGTATTACTAGATCAATCTAACAGCCTTAATCCAGTCATTCCCACTAGCAAGAATGAGAAAAAGCACATTAATTTTTCTTTTGTCATGCTCTTTTAATCAGACTTTTTTATACTGCAGTGCCTATTTTTTAAACTGAATAAGGAGAAAGAAAGAAAGAAAGAAAGAAAGAAAGAAAGAAAGAAAGAAAGAAAGAAAGAATAAAAACTGGAGCATCTGTTTACAACAGTATCCCCATTATACTTCAAAACAACTGAGAAATTTTTACTTTATAGCATGCAAAGAAAATCATACACTACAAAAATAGTACTATTAAGAAAAAATACTTTTGCTTACAGTTAACTTTCTCCCTCTTCTTCCCCTCCCCTAAGTATTTTTCCAAACATTAATGACATGAAGTAGGGCATATAATTCAGAGTCCTCCACAGGTCCCAAAAAGTATAAAAATGTCCATTATTTCCAGATTTTCTTTTTCTGTCATATTTCACAAATATAATTATTGCTTTGTAATTTCATATTTGTCAGTTTCCAAGTTATTGTTTTTATTCCTGTTTATTGCCATTTGCCAACTCCTGTTTCTGCCTTTTTCCAATGTACTCATGATTCTTCTAGTCAGTTCTCATGCTCCCGTCCTTCTCTCCAGCATTTTCCACTGAAACATTGGAAAAGATTTCACTGGCACAGTCTCTCTGTGGTCTTTATTACCAGAACATGAAGCAGAGTGTCCTTCTGTTTCACAGCTCACGTTTTGTTGGACAAACTTTTGTATTTCCTCCTTAGCATGTACTTCATCAAAATATGATTTTGTCCCTCCAGGGAAGAATATTTTGAAGATAGCTGGGCATAGCAGAATGAATCTCATGCCTGCTTTTTTGACATTCCCTGAATAATGGAATAAATTTACTCCTCTTCTGTCTGGTGTACAATGAGTAATCATTCTCCACAAATACTCTGCCATCTCCCACTTTTACTACTTTGTCCTTCTGCCACAGTTTTGTCAGAATCAACTCCTTCTCTTTGCTATTAAATGTCTAGGTTGCTTTCTCTTTGCCAGCTTCAGAGTATACACATAATGTGCCCTTTCAATTAACAAGTCCGGCTGTTGAATACCAGTCCAGTTGCTTACTTGTGCTTTCATAAAATTAATACAGTCTGTTCCTTCCAGCTTTTCTGGTACAGCTGAAAATCTCAGGTTTTCCCTATGTGCTCTGTCCTCTAATTCCATTATTTTTTTTTAAACATCTCTTCTTGAGCAGTCTCATATTCATCCTGCCTTTTCTTCATTTCTACCTCTGATTTTTGCAGTTTTATCAACTCATCAGAATATCTGTTTAAAGCTTCTTTCATTTTTCCAGCCTTTTGTTGTTTGAATTGATATATTCCATCAGTGTTTCATTTATTTTAACCAGTTTGTGTGCAGTTGTCGTATACTTTCCTCTAGGTTACTGGAAGTCATGTCTGGAGTTTGCACTGCTTTTTGCTGAACAGCTACAGTATTTTTCCCAGTCAGTGTTTGTATCTCACCTTTTGTAGATGATTTTCCTTCAGGTCCTCTGTATTTCTTTTTTCTTGGCATCTAGGTAATGAATATATTGCCAGTTACTGAAATTTACCCAGAAACAAAAAGGTCCACTGGCCTTCTCTGCAGAGTCTCTGTTTTCACACTGGAAGAACTAGAATTAAGGTGTTACTCAATGTGCAGGCATCTTGCAATCTTAAAATGAATAACTGTTAAGACAAAATCATGTTTGTATAATGCGTAAAAAGAGGAAAACGTTGTAATGGTTTGTTTTCAATATTATACGTGAAAGTGTACTTATGCAACCATGTAATGTGTGATGTTAATAAGGATGTCAAAAAAGATCTATATCATTATGGAATAAAACAGTTTTGTGTAATAGAACCACTAGTGGTCTTTGCTGTTTGGTGAAAAGAAATATTTTACCAAATGAATCTGCAATATTAGGAGGAGAGATACTGGATAATAATGTAGCATACCAAATACTATCTCAGTTGATTTACTAGTATTTATAATTATGCGGTTCTTAGCAAGTCAGTTCCAAATTAAGACAAAGTCTTTTTGTAGACTGTAGCTAAACTGTAACGGTCTCTCCTTCATCTGGTTTTTGAATTCGTAAACTGTAACATGGACATGAGAGAGCAAAGGTGAAAACCATGTCATCTGCATACATGGTAATGTTTAACTGAGGCATGTACCATGGAAGGCCAATTACATTTCACAGGATTATGTGCATTTAACCAAAAGCTTCAGCACACATCTGATAACTATTTCAGATCATGCACCAATAAAAATGAAGATTAAATTGCAGGATGATGAAGTAAAAATGAGAAATTGGCACTTTCCCACCTACTTGGTAAAAAGAAAGGAATTCAAGGAATGTGTAGTGTAAATTATTTGAGAGTTATTAAGGAAAACATTAATTTATTCAGATGTGATGGCTAGTGAGTAGGACAAAATGAAAAATAAGTTTAAAAAATGTAGAAATAAAAGACAGAAAGATATGGTTAAGAAGTAATAGTGATTACATTTTGGTGTTGACAAAGGTTAAAACATTGCAGATTAAGGGGAATCTCACAGAACAAGAAGAGGAGCAAATACAGAATGCTAACGAGAAGGAAAGGGAATGTTTGGATAATATGCATGCGTTTATAAAGATTGCTGATAAGCAACTATTTTTGATAACAACTCCAGAGCACAAAAATGTTTTAGCATAATGCATTGGACAACAGAAAGTAGAATGTGTTATTGCCAAATTTATGAAATCTTTAACAAGAAAAGTAACTAGAGATCCTATAGAGGTATTAGAGATAGTTTGGAAAGGTTATGAAAATTTGTGTAAAGTAGATGAATGTGAAAACCAAGAAAGAGCACAAATGGAAATATTTATGGAAGACTTAATTATGCCAAGCTTAGAGGAAGATGAGGTTCACTCAGTGATGTATAATCAATCTGCATGGAAGTCTCCAGGAACAAGTGGTATTCCTGTGGAAGTTTGGATGTTAGGAGAAAAGAAAGTGATAAAGACCTGGAAGATTGTGCTTAATATTATGACTACCACCTCAGGTCACCTCTGAAAGGGGGGTACTAGCCAGGTGGGACTAACTCAGTCAAACATGATAAATGTTGTTGTCTTTCGGCTTTTAGGGGTTAGGGGTCGCCACAGCGGAACTCCGCTCCGCTAATGATTGGCAGGAAATTTTTATGTGCCGAGTTGCTAGCCCTGACGCACACCCTTCAATGAAGGTACACCGATTCATGCATGTTTCCACACAGAAGACGCTCTAGCTGAGAATCGAATGGGACAACGTCTTACTGTGAGGTGACAACGCTACCGCAGCACCACGATAAATAAATAAATAATATTTGACAATAGATTTTATTGGCAGAAGCATGCCATAGCTATGGCCATGTCTTGTGCTAATAGTTATGCCAATGCTGTCATGGTAACCTGGGAACAGGAATGTGTGATCAATGGTGCATATAAGGAGTTTATTTAATTTTATCGCAGATTTGTGGATGATTTATTTATTTTGTGGAGTTGGTCCACTGAACAGTTCCATGACTTTATGGGCTATATCAATAGTAGTACAACATAGTTTTCTTCTGAAACATCTAGTACAAGTATACATTTTCTAGATGTGAACATAGGAAAGAATGGTGACAGTATTTATACAAATGTGTTCAGAAAACCATGCTATCATAACCATCTTCTTCACAGAGGAAGTATGCACCCACCACACATTTTTAAGAATGTAATCTGCAGTCAAGCATTTAGGGTGCCCAGATTAAGTGCACTTAAAAGTGATTACCAACATCACACTAATAATTTGAGAAAAGCCTTCACAGAGAGAGGCTATCAGAACAAAGAAATTGCTGAAAATATTGAAGCTGTAAAGAAAGTGAGAGATACTAGTGCCAAACCCTATTTTTCCAACCAAATAACTAAGTTAAATGAGGCAGTAGTCCCACAGGATTCTGATAAGAATGTGAAGTTAAGAATACCCATGTTTTATACAAGTGATAATGTTAGGTATCAGAGAGTTATTGAGAAACACTGGAACATTTTAATGACTGATGAAAGTCTTATCGGAATTTTAGATACCAAACCAAGGTTTATATATAAAAAGATGACATCCCTTAAGAACCGTCTTTGCTACCCTAAAACTCATAGAATTGAGAGAGTAGATAAGAGAACATTTCCCTGTGGCAAATGTGCTGCTTGCAAGTATATAAATACTACGAATGTGTTTTTACATCCTGATCAAAAGAAATAATATACATTAATAATATATATATAATAATATATATGCAACCTGTAGTTCAGAACATATAATTTGTTAAGCTTCTTGCATGGTGTGTGCTAAATTTTTTGTTGGAAAAAGAGATAGAGCCTTGCAGGATTGCATAAAAGAATATGCTTATCATATTAGTAAGGGCAGCCAAAATAGTGCCCTTTCTAAACATGTCTTGGAGACAGATTTGACACACACATTTTTATTTATAGGTATTGGTAGAGTGTTTTGAAAGTGCCAGATGTGGTGATACTAGAAACATTACTGAACAACTGGAAGCCAAATGGATAATCAGGCTCAGAGGCGACTATGGGCATGGGTTAAACGACAGGGTGCCCATTAAACTTAAACTAAAGAGTAGGCGCCTACACAGATAAAGTAGCAGTACTTAGTATGGAGTATTTGTGTAGCTATTGCTTTAAAAGGATATTGTTTTTACTCATTTTATATGTTTTTAAGTTAGTGTGCATAATGCTATATATATATTGTTAGGACTGTGTCTCTTTTAGAGTTAAGTGAAATGCATCATGTGATTTGTTTATTAGAGTATTTAATGCAGTCTTTTTTAATCTTGTTTGTATCTGATGAAGCAGTACAACCTGCAAAAGTGCTCATACCTTGGTGAATAAAGAGATTTGAAGAACTGGAGCAGTCTGCCATTTTTGGGTTCACTTGTGTACTTGGCAAGTAAATAAATAAATTATAACATTTTAACAGGAGAAAATGAATCAGCATCTTGGAAGAAAGATATGGTAGCTGTAGTACCCAAAGAGGGCAAACATCCATTACACTCAGCCTCATATAGACTCTTTTCAATTTTAAGCCAGGATTATAAAGTGTTTGTGTTTATACTAGCTAAATGAATTGCAAAGATGTTGGCCAAAATTGAAATATGTGGATCGATGTGCTTTTGTGGATGGGACACAAACATTTGACAATTTTAACAGAATAATTATGATCCCAAGGGAAGCAGAATGTACGAAAATACTGCTGTTCTTGGTAGGTTTTAAGAGAAAGCATTCAACAGAGTAAGCTAGGAATTTATGAGTTATGAAATAGATGCATTTGCATTCCTTGATACAGTACTAAGTTTAATCGGGAGGCTATATCAAGGAGCAGAGGAAAGAATTAAAGTTGGAGGGTTCCTCTCTGATAAGTTGTTTTTGAATACGGGAACCAAGCAGGGATGTTCTCTTTTCCTTTTGTTACTTGGTTTATATTTATATCTGTTGGCAAAGAAAATAAGGAACTCAAATTTCAAGGATATAATTGATAAGATAATCAAGAAAATGTTGGTGTATTTATAGATTACATTATTCTGTAAATCCAGAAAATGACATTTCAGACTGCAGAACATTTTGAGATAGTTTTATCTTCATTAAAGACTTGAAACAAACCAGGCAGGGGTGTTCTATTTTCCTTTTGTTATTTGGTTTATATTTATATCTGTTGGCAAAGAAAATAAGGAACTCAAAATTCAAGGATATAATTGATAATATAATCAAGAAAATGTTGGTGTATTTGCAGATTATATTATTCTGTAAATCCAGAAAAGGACATTTCAGACTGCAGAACATTGTGAGATTGTTTTATCTTCATTAAAGACTTGAAACTAAGGCTTTAGCCAGAAATTATGTACCCATATACAGTTTGGTTCACCAGTTTATGAGGAGTCAATAAGAGGAAGTATTTATGAGTATGGATTAAGAATACTTCATTATGGCAGTTAAGGATATGTGGGAAGAGACTAAACAAAAGATAATACAAAAACTGAGAAACTGGAAGCTCATGTTTATGGATACAAATAATAAGATACAAGTAGTGAAAATGTTTTTAGTCCCTTACGCTTTATATACAGGTTAGGCATATTTTTATCAACCAGATGAGAAGATGTCGACAATAATTAACAAAGAAATGAAGGAATTTATCTCTGAGTGGAACAGTGCAACAGCTAAGTGGGATAAGTTGATCCTCCCAACAGAACAAGGTGGTTTAAGATGACCCGATTTGAATGGATATTTTAGAGCTACAAAGTTAAGATTCACTTAAATAACACTAGCAGAAAGGTTATAAATCAGCATGGTAATGGATGAAGATGGGGTGGTTCAAGAAATAAAGAGGGGGTGGGATTTTGGATGCAGATCCCTGAGAATAATAACAGTACAGAACATTATTTTCATAAAGCAGCAGACATAGCTCTCAACTGTCCAGATTTTTTGCTCATATTTTTGGTTTGTTCCTCATACAATGTGTGCTTTTCTGGATAGAATTCACAAAGCAATGCTATATCCTTCCCAAAATGCATTTTGATGCAACATTTGATATTCTAGTAGTTTCTACGTTCATAAGAGCAATATTTAAAATCTGTCACTATTTTGGCCTTTGTCTCTCAATTATGTTTGGCTCTGTCAAGAACTAAGCCAACACACAAAAGGAGAAAGTATATTTTGCCAATAGGGATGACTTCAAATAGGGGTGCAGAAAACAGGCAAAAGAAGGCAGGAATTTTCTGTAGAAAACTATCAAGAGAACCAAGGTATTGGGAGCAAATAACAAGAAAGGGAAAAGTAAGAGAGTGGGATGAGGCCAGAGATTGATATATTATAGGCAAAAAGAAAGGGATGGGGAGTCCTAAGTAAAAGACCAACTCTGATAGAGGTTTTAGTGAAATCTAGAACAGAAGCTACTGTTAAAAAGGGATAATTAGTAGGGCAAATAAAATATTGCATGATAACTATAAAAATCAATCAGAGGAGGTTAGAAAAGATTGGGAAGATAGACTGCAAAAAAACATTTACAAGGGAGAAATTGGAGGATGTATGTATGGCTTCCACATATGGAACATAGCCTAGAAGGTTTAGGATTTTTGGTTGGAAGTACTTACATATATATTTTTATACCCCAAGCAGACTTCAAATAATTTTTTATCAGGTAGTTAGCAAATGTTGGAGGTGTGACT
Source organism: Protopterus annectens (assembly GCF_019279795.1). NCBI lineage: Eukaryota > Metazoa > Chordata > Ceratodontiformes > Protopteridae > Protopterus > Protopterus annectens. Next base: position 827,052,591 of record NC_056744.1, read on the forward strand.
GCAAAGAAAGAGGAAGAAACATTTTTTTTTTTTGGTTAGTGTAATGAGCTGGCAGATTTTAAAAATCCCTAAAGAATACTCATTATATCAGAGATAATGAGGAAGCAAATGGTTGTAACAAAGAAAATGATTCTTCTGAGCTGGGACACATGATTTGAGTTACCTAGACATAGTAAGGCCTTATTAAGTTTACTTCTATTGGCTGCCAAAAAACAATTAATAGAAAATGGAAATCAACATCTAAACCAACTGTATTTGAAGCAATAAATATTGTAAAACTGGTAAAGGAACTGCAAGTAGGATCTTTAAAATAGGGAAGGAGCAAATTGCACAAAAATAAATGGAATTTGTTGGAATAATACATGTAGAGTAATGTTTGCAGGTGAGGTGTGAGGTTTAAAAGAAGGCAGGAATTGGCCAATTCATGTAATGTTGGACAGAATGACAGTTAATATAAAGAAAGAAAACATATGTAATGTCTAGTGTATGTAAATGAAAAAAAATGTTAATATGATCTGCTTTCTTTTCTATTAATGTATGCGTGCTTGTAACTTGAGATAATTTAATAAATGTTTAAAAACATACCACATGTATTAGCTGACTGATACAAAGGTCCTTCTTAAAATCCAGACATGTAACTCCTGTTAACATGCCCTTCTCCATGTTAGCATAAATTTAAGAAGTTAATGAAAAATAGCTGTCTGTGTGTTGAATTTTTGTTGAACCCATACTGCCTGTCAGTTAAAAAACAACATAGTTTTGTAAGTATTCAACTATTTGCTCATAAAGGTGTTTTTCAAAGATGTTTTGCTATAAGGCAGAGGTCTGCGACTGACCTATAGTCTATGGCTGAATTAGGGTGTTGGATCTTGAGAAGAGTTATGAGCAAAGTATCTTTAAAACTGGACAGTATTACATGAATAACTAGAGATACGAAACATTATTGCTTTGTTAAGCATCTTTGGATGCAGTCAGAGACATTGGGGATTGAAAGTATAATCAATTACATTTAGCTGTTCTGTTTTTTTAGTATTTACCATTCTAAAATAGAAGAGTGGATTAGTATCAAGTTCATGTAGCGGGCAGAGGGAATGTCTTCATCCTGTAATGAGAAGATGAGGTATGATGAAACAGTTGATAAGGATATATTGTCTTAGATGGCCTGAATTATTTCTGGTGGTAGAATGCCTTTAGTTTATGACCTAGGGAAGACTTTGTTTAGACTAATACTTCTTATGAAAAGCCAGAAATTTTGTTTTGGATTACCAATTTGTGAAGTATGAAGTCTCCCAAAATAGGTTGTTCTAGCTTCACTGGAATGTATCCCAGTGAAATAGTTAAGGTTGAGGTAACTTTGATATTTATCTGACTCAGTCAAGTCTTTTTCCATTCAGTTCAGGTCATGATTCATTTTTCTAAATTCTGTTCTAAGATAGACTGATATTATTGTATTTTAACCATTCATTTGGATGAGCAAATAAACATAAGTAGCTAAAGCATAAGTAGGGGTGGTGGACTTGTAAAAAATGTGACCATTTAATAAGGTGTAGCTCTTAAAATAACATTGATTTAAATTTATTAGGGACTGAATAGCAATTTAAATGTTTAGGTAGAAGAGAGATTGTTTTGAAAGACTAGTAATATGGGACACGGCAGTGGTAACTGAGGTCATTAGGAAGAATGGATAGAGTGTTACTTTTGCCTGGAATCAATGGCATAAGAGTTTTTGGATTCAGAGTTTGGATGTGTACCTTTGTCGACAAGTTGTATCAAAATGAAATGACTGCAGCAGTCTAGACAATTTGCTTTTAAGACGAGAGTTATAGCTAACATTTAAATCATCAAGAATTATTAGATTTTTGTATTTGGTTATAGTAAGGAAAATGTGCAAGACATCTTCTAGGACTGACAAAGTAGATGGAGCTAGAATGTAAACTATAGCAAGAAACAGTTTAGTGTGACCACCTAGAATTATTTTGTAAGATACCAAATTTGGAGCAGAATAATTTGGGTTTGTGCTTTCAGAAAGTAAGGCAGAGATGATAGTTGTTATTCAAAGCTACTATACTACCTCTGTCTGGTACTGGGTCTACTGTTAGTGAAATGTCATCATTTGAAGTGAAATACAGTACTATCCATGAATTATCTTTTAACCAAGATTCAGTGATTGGAATTATGTTGGGGTTATAATGGGTTGCCATCCTTCTTATCGGGACCTCTTTTTATTTAGGCTGTATGTTTTAGGATGAGCAATAAATTCTAATTTAGGATTAAATACAACAGTTAGTGGTCTTGGATTTGCACTGATGTCATCAGAGAGCAGGAGCACAGAAAGGGTGAAAACACTATGTTTTTGTGTCTTGTATATAATTTTTACAAGACTGCTTTTTCAAAGCATGTTAACTGTACTAATATGAAGTTTCCTTGTGGTAGTGAATGGTATGAAACGATAATGAGATCCAACTGTTGGGCTGATCACTGTGAAATTTTACATCTAAGTGAGAGAATCAATTGCTGCTGCTTTTCTCATTGTTTAGTGAATTCAGAACTAGCAGGAGCAAGAAACGTTTGTGTGAGAGATTTATCATCCTATTCAGTAGCTGTGAAGTGAGGTTTAATTGCAAGGAAACAGACAGCATGAAAACTAGAGGCATGCTTCCTTAAGGTGGTGGAACAAAGTTAAGCAGAGTAGATGTAGAGTTTAATAAGTATGAATATAGAAGGGAGTGGCTGAGGCAATGAAGGTGAAAAAGTGAACAAACCTTTCAGACCATCACCATCTGCAGGAGTCAATCACATTGCACATGAACATTGATGCAATCAGCAATGGAAGCAACAAACAACAGACAGATGTACTGGTCAACATCTAAAATAAAACAAATTGATGATGAAAGGCTAGTAAAGCAAGACAAACACATTTAAAAGCCAGGATATGGCAAACAATAAGTATGTAGAAACTATTTTTAAGATATACCAGCAGTGCTGTAATGGATTACAGAAAGTAGAAAATGGTACCTCATTCAGAATGATGGCTTGCTAGCAAGACAATAAATAATCAACAAGCCAAGCCCTTATAGAGCAGATCAAAGCCCCAAAGCAATGCCAAATGTAGCCCACAATCAGAATAGGAAAAGTAAAAAAGAAACAGGAAAACCCTCCTGTAAGTAGATCCAGACTGGCAGGTCACTGATAGTCTCTTAGCAACTGTAAATATATGATCATAATAATAAAAAATAACCACATTTCAAATGTATCTAATACAGTCCAATAAGCATGGACTGAACAAACTAGTTAAACTCTAAGTCAGTGGCCGCAGAGAGTAGAAAAGTCACAACTATATCTTCTGCCAGTGCAAGTACTACACAGTTGTAGGGCAGTTAAGGGGAAGTAGTATGCCTTTCTTATTATTAGTTATTTTTATTTGTAAAATATTGCAATATATCACTTGGAATAAAAAAAAAATCACAAACCTGCCATGGGGATAAAGCACTAGAGGAACGTCTTACAGTTGTACATATAATGAGAAATATGAATAACGAATAAACTGCAGGATGTAAAAGTCAAAGAAAACAAAATACTTATGGGTGATTTTTGCTACCTAAATATTAATTGAGTAAACTACTCAGTATAGAATATACATACCCAAATACTGACTATGGTAATCAAATAATCTGAAACAAAGAATGTATCTAAGGTACTGTCATCCCTGGCTGGATTTCATACTGACAAACCTACTCTATTTCTGCTATACATCAATGTTTATACCCAATGTAATTAACACAGATTATGATGCTACCATCTTTAACCTATGGGTAAAATAAAATTCAGTCATTAATACATAATCATTCACTGAATTTACCAATACAAAGTATGATACAGTAAATATATACCTGTGAAAACAGCCTGGAATATTGTTCACTACAATCCAAACAACTCTGCTGGGAATGTTATCAGTAAATGTTAAGCTATTATTAACTTCTAATTTAATGAAATCATACTGGTGAGGCATAAATACACAGGTAAATGCAGACTCAGATTGACTCAGGGGCAGGAGGAGGATGCCTCCCCTGTTGTGGAAGGAAATTGCAGTCCACAAAAATCACAAAATCTGATAGGCCAAAAAATAGCCATAAAGATGATAGATAGAGTGGACTACTGAGGATAAGAAAGAAAGTATGTATTATTACTATTATGCAAGAAGACCAGAAATTCTGGACAAGAGATATACAAAAAGATTAAGACAGCAATTAGAAGAAAGAAAATTACTTGCACAAGAAAACTGTCAAAAGCTTCAAATGCAGATTTGTGTTCATTAATACAACAGATTAGTGAAAAACGTTATATAGACCAAGAAACATTGGGGTGTTTGGAAAAAAAAGCAACTGAGGAGGTGCAAAAATATAAAATACAAAATCTAGAGTTGTTTGAAAGGTGTAAAAAAGAAATATGGACATGGGAAAGAAAGAAAGATCTGATATGGCGCAATACTTATACAAAGGAGAAAGCCAAATTAATCAATACAAAAATGCAGCCCCAAAGATATTTGAAGAGAAATATAGGCAAAGGCACCCCGATATGGAAAATTTTAGAATACAAAAAATAAGATCACAAAAGGGAATCTAGAACAGAAGATTAGTAAAGTATAAGTTAAAAAATAGAAGCTGAAGTTATGGAATACTGTGAAGTGACTGATATTGCGTAGAAAGTCTAACACAGGATATACTACAGCATGATGGAACAAGGAGTCCCCCAAGAAAGGAGAAACAGGGGGAGCAAGAGACATCTGAAGAGGAATATGGGCATAGGAAAGAAAAAGAGATTTATATGGTTCAATTTGTATGCAAAGGAGAAAGTAAAACTAGTAATGCAAAAAGATCAGCACTAAAGATATTTGAAGATAAATACAAGCAAAAGCATCTAGATATGGAAAAGTTTACAATACAACAAATAAGAAAACAAAGAGGGAAAGTAGAAAGGAGGATTAGTAATGGAGAAGTTAAAGAAATAGAAACTGGGTTTATGGATTACCTGTGAAGTGAAGGATTTAGTGTAGAAAATCTAACTCTGATAACACCACAGCAGGATAGAATAATAAATCACCAAATTAAGTAGAAGCCAATACAGTTGAAGACATCCGATCAGTTACCATATGAAGATACTTTGGAGCCTTCAGCAGGAAACCAGTATAAAAGTCCAGTTGGAGTTGCACAGCAAGGGAAGGAACAGGAAACTGTGGCAACTCTGACACAGTCAATGTTGTAGAGTGATAGGCCAGTGAGTTCCCATATGAAAGAGCAACTGATGACACAGTATAAAACTGAAGAGAATATGGCACAGGAAGATGCCCTAGAACTTTCTGTAGAATACCCACAGAAAATAGAGAACAAAGAATTCACCCTCAGTTTAGAAGAAAATGATCTAAGGGAAGAGCTGCTCAATTTAATAGAAATGGATACACATATTAAGATCAATGAAGGATATAGACTACACAAAGTCAGCAAAACCCAAAATGTTAGAAATATGATAAAACAAATGAACACAGTAATCAGGACTGTTCAAAGAAATTCAAGCGATAGAAGTAAATAGGATATATTACTGTGCAGCTAAATTAATAGCAGATAAAGTCTTACCACAAAAACAAAGGGCAGTAAGGGAAAGGAAGGGGAGAAATCAAATGCCGTCATGGAAATATTGACTAGAGAAAACAATAAAGCAATTAAGATAATAAGTGTCACTGTTAGAAGAGTACAGAAGAGGGAACAGATCAACAAAAATACTCAGTGCAGACATGATAAAAGCAACATACAGTATCAGAACAAATCAGGATCTATAGTACACTATTGCAAACAATAAACTAAAGATATCAGCACAGGCAGAAAAACTTAGAAGATATGCTGATAAATATACAAGAAAAGTACAAAATAAGCAATTTATTGATGACTCAAAAAAGTTTTATAGAGAACTGGAAAACAAGGCAAAAGAATACAAACACCACCAAAAAAAAAGAAATAGACATTTTGAAGAAATGTCTATGAAGATCCTATGGAACATAAACAAAGATGCTGAATGCATAGATGAAGTAAAATAAAGACTAAGAGGTTCAGATGTACAGGATATGAAATGGGGTAAAGTTACAGCCAGAGAAATTAAAACAAAATTGAGAAAATCTCCTAAGGGGAAAACCTCAGGCCTAAACGTAGTACCTAACTTCCAGCTAAAAGTATTAACATTTTTACATGATTTAGCCATGAGAAAGAACTGGGTACCCCAAACAGACGCCAACCTGATTACCAACAGGAAAAACAATACTCCTCCTTAAGAGTGAACCAGCAAGCTATACTAAAAACTATAGACCAATAACTTGCCTTCTGACGATGTATAAAATATATACTGGAATTAATGCCGACAGAGTGCCGACAGAGTTTATAATCATTTAGAAGAGAACTCAATCATGGCAACAGAACAAAAGAGTAACAAAAGAAAATCATATGGAACAAAAGAACATTTGTTGTTAAATAAAGTTATAAATGAGAACTGTAAAAAGGGGAAGAATCTAAGGATGGAATGGATGGGTCTATATTACTTTGTTGAATGGCAGATCATCGAACCGCCATTCGTCGAACCCCTAATTATCGAAGCTGCTAATTGCTGAACAGAGTTTTCAGCAAAATTTTTCCTAAGGCAAACCAAAAGTTGACCACTATCTGATCTGGAATTTGCCCTTTTCGCCACTGTAGTGCAATCTCGGAGTCGGTATATTTAGCTGGGGGGGTGGGGACAAAGCCCCCCACCTGGGTAGGTTTTAAATTTTATTATTTTCTTTACGGTCACTAGGGTCACATATCATTGGTTTACCCTAGGAAAATCTTTGCTGAAAATTCCATTCGGTGATTAGCGACTTCTATAATTAGGGGTTCAACAAATGGCGGTTCGATGATCTGCCATTCAACAAAGTGATGTAGACTCGGAATGGATAGACTACAAAAAAGCATTTGACAGCATCCCACATTCATGGATAAAAGAGTGCTTACAAATGTATAAGATACACCCTATACTGATCGATTACATTACAGCAACCATAAAACAGTGGCAAACACTTTGCAGTTAAGCCATGATAAAGGACAAATTATTATTCCAGGGATAACAATTCAAAGGGGGATATTCCAGGATGACTCTTTGTTACTACTGCTCTTTTGTCTTCCCTTAACACATTAAGCTGTCTACTTAACAGATTAAGTCATGGCTACAATTTGGCATCCAAAAAACAAAAAAGTATAAAGATTTCTCATCTTCTTTTTGTGGATGATTTAAAACTGTATAGCTCATCAGATGAGGAACTGAAAGCACAACTACAACTGGTCAATAAGATTGTCATTTGGTCTTTTTTTTTTAAACAAGAAACATCTTTATTAAATTATCATGTAAGACATAGACCATGTTACATTTATATAAATGAAAATAAACCATAGCAACACAATCTCAGTTGCAAACATTATACATTCTAAACTGTGCAGACCCAACTGCAGCTGCAGACATTATATATCACTTTTAACATATCCAGCCATGGTTAGTGAACTATTACATAGCTCATTCAAATCCTGCCTTCTTTTAAACCTCGTTCCTCCTCTGCATGTATTGGTCCCACATTTCCCATTTTTTCCTGTGTAGTTTGCTCCTACCCTTTTCTAAAGATCCCAGTTCCAGTTGTTTTATCTCTATTAATATCTTCGCTACTTCTAGTATAGTTTGTTTAGACTTAGATTTTCAATTTCTAGTGACTGCTTTTTTGACAGCCATCATAATTAGACTCAGCAAGGCCTTACTATGTCTAGTCAATTCTAAATCTGTATCATAGCTCAAAAAAATAATTTCCATAGTCAGTCCATCTTGCCCACCCAGCATCTCTGACAGAGCGGTTGCAGGGAATCTTTAAAATCTGCTAACTCATTACACTCCCATAAAATATGTTCCCAGTTACCTCTTTCATCCCCATCACACCTCCGGCATTTGCTGTCTACCTGAGGAAAAATTCTTTGAAGTCTACTTAATGTATAAAATACCTATGCAAACACTTCCAGGCAAAGATCCTAAATCTTCTAGATTTTGCTGCATACTTACAAGGCATACACATATCTCCCCCATTGTTTCTTTGTGAATTGCTTATCTAATCTCTCTTCCCAATCTTTCCTAACTTTCTTTGATTATTATAGTTATCATGCAATATTTTATATGCTGTACTAATTATTCCTTTCTTAGCAGCAACTTCTGTTCTAGATTATACTAAAAACTCTACCAGTGCTGGTCTTTCATTTAGGACCCCCTATTTCTTTCTCTTTGCTTATACTCTGATATCAATCCTTGATATGGAAGGCAGTCTCTAGCCTGCAGTCCAAATAATTTATTGAAATCTTCCCATTCTATTACCTTTCCCTCTCTAGTTATTTGCTCCCAATACCTTGGTTCCTTTGCCAGATTTCTCCAATATATTCCCGCTCTCTCTTGCCTATTGCCTGCATCCCTAATTGCAGTCATCCATATCGGCTGAATCTCTTTTCTCCATTCCTGTATTTGATTAGTTCTAATAAAACCTTCTGCTACTTTATGAATATAATATTCTATATGATTATTGTTGTTCTCATTAAAGGTCTACATCCAAAATCCCAGTATCGCCTTGTTACTTGAGCTTCTCCCCTGTTTCATCATCTCCTCTTTCCACTTTGAATTATATTTTTCTGCTTGTGTATATATAGGAGCCTTAACTATATTTATATATTTATTTTTTTTAATTTATTGCATTTGTTTACCGTGATAGTCCACTGGGCCATAATAAGCCCATTTTCAGTTGAGGCCCGGGAAGAAAAGCTCCGCAATGAAATTAAAATTCATACATACATACAGAACACATATTATACATTTCACTATAAAGCTATACAGTGCAAACAGAGTATTATACATTCAGTTCATAGATTAGTAAGCAATGATATTTGCTATATATTGGCTGCAGTGGTGGATAGAGTGAGCAAGGAAAAATCCTGGCAAATTATTAGCTTACGACATCAAGGATAAAGTCGTTTGTACTATCATAACACAACAAGATAGAGTATAGAGTTAAGATATTTGGGTTAGTCATGTTGCAATAATAGTGTGAATAACTGATGCTTATCAAGTCGTCAGATTAAATATAGGTAGCACATATAGTAGATAGTTACATTCCTGCAGTTATAGGTAAATATAAGGAAAAGGAGTTATAGCAGAGTAGTAGATGGTGGAGGATAAGGATAGTGTCAGGTTTTAGGAAGTGCAGTTCTACCTCATATGCATTGCCATAGAGAGGAAAGGTGTTGTCTTAGGGATTTTTTTAAAGAAGTCTGCATTGCTAGTAGTTTTGAGTGATGGAGGGAGAATGTTCCACAGTTTTGCAATAGTAAAGGAGTAGAGCATCTGACCAGGTGAAAGGTTAGTTTTTTCAAAATTCAGAAGCAGTTCATTTTCAGATTGAAGAGTTCTGTTAGGTATACGGTAAGGAGAAATGAAAGGTTAGGGCAATTTGATGTCTTGAATATGAATTTATAGGTAGTGGTTAGTTGTAAATATGTAAGATAATGAGGGAGTTCTAGACAGTTTAGGGATTGCAAAGAAATGCAGTGATGTGATGAGTATTGAGCATTGGTTACAAATTTTGCAATTTTATTATAGCATGAGTCAAGTTTAGATTTGAGAGAGGACTGGATATTGGTGAAGAGAGGAGTACCATAAAGAAGAGATGGTAACAGAAAGGACGAGGCTAGGGATAATTTAGCAGAATGATTAAGGAAGTATTTGTGCCTGTAAAGTATTCCCAGTTTTTGATGTGCTTTTTTGATATTGTTGTGAATGTGGAGGTCGAATGTAAGGTTTTCATATATGATGACACCAAGTAGTTTTGTGTTTGGGACAACCACGATGATGGTGTTGAATTTAGAGCAAATAGAGAATTGGTCCTTGTTTAGGGAGGTGTTTTGTTTTAGGTGTAAATAACAGGAATTTAGTTTGGGGGGTTAGGGTGAGATGGTTATTGGTCATCTAGGTTTCTGTAGAGATAAGGGCATTTGGGATGTGTATGTAGTTTTGGTGGGGAATTGGCTGTACAGATGATGGTAGAGTCATCTGCATATTTGATGACTGTACTTTGACTAAGAGGAGAGTGAAAATTATTGATAAAGATGCTGAACTACGGAGCCTTGGGGAACACCTGTGTTTGTTTTAAGGAAGGGAGAGAATGACTGTTGCCACTTGGTTGCCTGTTGTCTGTCTGACAGATAGTTAGAGAACCAGTTTAGGGTAGGGACAGTGATGCCTATGTTAGAAAGTTTAGTGAGAAGATGAAGGTAGGAGACCGTATCAAAGGCCTTTGTGAGATCAACGAACAGAGATGCAACAATTTTTCAAGCGTCCTTGGCCAGGTTAACTGTATCCAAGAAGGAGATAAAAGCTGTGCTTGTGCTATGGTCTGGTCTGAAACCATGCTGAGTTGGAGAAAGGAGTTTGTTATGAAGCAGTTAACTAAAAAATTGGTTGTGAATCCATTTTTCCAGGATCTTAGAAGTTGGTGAGAGGATGGCAATGGGTCAAAAGTTAGAGATGTCAGCATTATTTACCCCTTTATGATGAGGGATAATATACGCTTTTTTCCAAACAGTGGGTATGTAGGGCTCCTGAATGGATCTGTTAAGGAGTATACTGATGGGATAGGCAATGGAGTTAGCTGTTAATTGCAGGAATTCTGGTTCAAGGTTGCCAGGGCTGTTGGTGCAAGGTTTAAGTTTAAGAAGTAGTTTTTTATGGTGGAGGTTGGTAAAGGAGACAGAGAAAAGGGTAGAGGTATTTAGTGAGGATGGATTTAAGGGAGCTACGTTAGATTGTGGGACTGTGGGGTATTGCTCTGAAATAACCCTTCAACTCTGGAAATCTCAATCTGCCCTGTTCTATTGGGAGAATAAACGTATTCCACTTCACTCTTGCCTTCTTCCCCTTCCAGATAAAATCCTTCAGATCTTTATTAATTGCTATCCACAACTTCTCCTGTGGTTGATAAAAATATCATTGACCAGTGTATAAGACTAAAGGGACTACAAATATTGCAACTGCTTGTATCTTATTATCAGTCTCCATATAACAGAGTTCCCATTTTCTCAGTTTTTGCATTATCTTTTGTTTAGGCTCTTCCTACGTATCCTTATATGCCACACCAGTATAATTTTAATCCATACACCTAAATATTTCATTTTATCATGTCCCCATAAATATGAATATTGCTGAATCAATTCAAATGTGGGTACATAATTTACTGCTATTGCTTTTGTTTTAGCTTCATTATTTATAGGTTCATAGGTTCATAGGTTTATACTAGGCTATCTGCCCTAAGGCATTTATAAGCCTAGCCCAAATTTTTGTGGATATGAAAAATACTGTGCCCATTAGTTTGTTGTGCCTCTGTCCAGCAGTGACACAGAGATGATTCCTATCTCCCATCCACAGGTCTAGATTTCTCTTGAACAGAGTCAGCGAGGTGCTCTGCCTCACATGGACCGGGATTTTATTCCACAGCATAGGAGTCTCTGAGTGATAAATCTATCCCCCTATTTATATCCGTGCTAAGGTTTAAGTCGCTTGCTCTAGTGGTTTTGGTGGATTTGGATTTTTGAGGTGGAGCATGTCCATTAATTCCAGGTTGGACATGGCCTTGTATGTCAGGCACATGTCACCTCTGAGCAGGCGGTATGCGACTGAATAGAGCTGGAGTTTCTTCAATCTGGCAGCATATGACAGATTTTGAGTCCCTTATCCTTTGGTGAGGAACTTTGGGGTCTCTCCAATTGCTGCAGATGTCGGGTGAGATACATCCCGAATGGGGCGTGTACTCGATCATTGGTCTGATAAGTGAAGAGTACAGGGGAACAATAACCTCACTAGATCTGGATGTGAACCTTCATGATCAGGTGGGCAATGTAGAAGGTCTTTCTAACCACTTTAGCAATGTGAGTGTCAAAGAAAGGCCACTGTCAACCTGGGTCCCCAGGTCCCTGATGACCTCTTCTGTGCCTAGTGGATTGCCACCTATATGGTAGCTTGGGGTTACCTTGTTTTTCCGAAGGGTATGACTATACATTTTTGCGTTTAACTTCAGGCCATGGCTCTGGCACCAGCTATCTGTTTCCGTGAGTCCCTTCTGAAGGATATCCGTGTCTGATGCACTTTCCACTATGGCCCAGTTTGCAGTCGTCTGCAAACTTTGTCAGCCAAAGTCCTCCTATGTTGGCCTGTACTTTGAGAAGTAGATGCCAAACAATAGGGGGCCAAGGACACCACTTGTGACCGGCTTGGAGTCTGACACAGCCAGCAACTCTAACCCTGTGGGTTCTGTCCTTAAGCCAGTTTGCAACCCATCTTGTGACATATGGGTTTACATTTAAGCTGGTAGTTTTTCTACAATACAGTGGGGTATTGTGCAAGGTCAAGGTAGGCTGTATGGACTGCCTTTCCTCATCAATGGCCTTGGTGACTGTTTCAAGAAGTCGACCAAGTTCAAAAGGCATGATCTTCCCTTGACAAAGCCAAACTGGGTCGGGTCCAATGTCTGCAAGTCCCTATATCTTTGTTTATGAGCTCCATTATGATCCTCTCCATAGCTTTGCAGACTAGACTTGTTAATAATTACCAGGGTCTTTGTGGAGTGGGACAACAGTTGATGCCACTCCTTATCCTGTGGTAAGGCTGAGATTAAACAGCTGCCTTATGCGGGTTTAATTCCTCATTTAGCTGCACACAGCCGGGGACACCATCTGGTCCCATTGATGCTGTGTTTTTAGCTTTAGAGAGAGCAGCTTTCACCTCCGCATTTGAGATGTCCGGGAGGCTACACTCGGCTGGGATAGTTATCTCTCCTTTATGGGGGAGAGGGGTGAAGTTTGCACTGAACCTGTCTGCCAGTATGTTGGCAATGTCTGTGGGTTCAGTGATTTTGTATCATTTTGGACTAATTCTGAGCATATCTGGGAGTTTCCACCCAGGTTCCTAACATAGCTGAAAAGGCCTTATGATTGTCCTTTGAATCCATGGCAATGTTTCTCTCAAAATTGGCCTTAGTTGATTTTATGAGTGCTCGTAGCTTTTTACTAATAATGATCAGGGGTGACTTCCTTTTATGGATTTTGTTCTATCATGTAAGCTTTCTCCTCTTATTGTAAAGTTTGTTAATGGCTGGGGTCCACCAGACTGGACGTTTGCCCTTTGTGGAAAGAGTCTTGGTTTTATTTGGGATTGCCTGATCCATGCAGTCCTGGAGGTGTTCATAGAAGGCATTTGTAAGCTTGGGTCCACTGGCTCAGGGCCTTGAAGGATACCACACCAGCTTTTAGTGTGAAGTTTGCTTTAGAGAAGTTCTTCACTATGGTTTTTTTTGCGTAGGGGGGGGGCGGGATGTGGATTTCCAGTGATATTAGTTTATGATCAGATCTCACCAATGAGGATATACTTCGGTGTGGAGCATTTTGTCCCCATGTTTGTGACAATGAGATCTAGTATATTTTCTCTCTCGTGGGAACAGTGACTAGCTGTTCCATGGCATTTGAATTTATGAACTCCAGGAACCATTGGGCTAGAAAGTTAGGGCTTGAGTAATGTTCCCAGTCTATATTCGGGTAGTTGAAGTCACCCAATATGATGGTGTTTGGAGATACATTTATACCCTCCAGTGTCTTCAGGAAGGCTGTGTGGGGTTCCTGAGTTTGAGAGGGTGGCCTGTAGCATGCTACAATTTGTAGAGCAGTTTTGCCTATGGTTAGTTGCACCTGGATGGTTTCCAAACCTGGAGGTGTGGGTATCCTTTATGAATATGGATACACCCCCTTTTTGTGGTGGTCCGGTTTGGGGCCGGAATGCATGATATGAGGTAAAACCTAATAGTGCGGGGTGCTCTCAGGAGCCTTGAACCAGGTTTCAGTTACAGCACAGACATCGATGTTCTCCATACTGAGAAGGGCCTTGCATTTTGAGATTTAGACTTCTGGCATTGAGCAGCATTACCCTCAGTTTCTTCCCATTTTGTTTTCTAGGGTGGTAGGTTTAGAATTTGAGCCTTGCCTAAAAAGGCACTATGGGGTGGCAAGAGCCTTAGCCAATATCCGAATCCCAGGGTGGCAGGTGCAAGCCGCAGCGTGGCTTGTCAAGCATGTCATCCCAGGCAGACAGACACTGGATCCCCTTTGAATGACACCAGACATTAAGCCAATTGTTAAAGCTGATCATCTTGTCTCTATATTGTGGCATCATTCTTGGTGAAGGAAGGATACTGCTCAGGGTTAGGGTCATACCTGCCTGGGCTACATAATCAGAGAGCTCCTCTATGTCTCTTTTCATGTAGTCCAGGTTCACACCAGCATGGACAATGACTGTGTCATATTTGTACTTGCCGTGGAGTGACCCGAGTGCTTGTGTTATGTGGCGGATTCTAGCGCCCGATATCCTGAAAAGGTTTGAAACTGTCTCAATATGTTCCACAGCAGTATAATGTCCTTTTCTGGTTTTGTCAAGCATGAAATAATGTCATCTACAAATCCAGTCCGCTTTTCTTAACTACCATCCCAATTATATCATTGAATTTCTGAGTCCCTTATTTTCTTTGCCAATGTTTCTAAATATAATGCAAATAACAAAGGGGAGAGAGGACACCCCCTGTCTGGCTCCTCTGCTCAAGCAGAGATTATCTGAGAGGGCCTCACCCACTTTAATTTTCACCTCTAATCTTTCATATATCCTTCTAATCAACCTTATAACTTTATCAGGGAATGCAAATGCTTCCATTCCTCTTCTCATAAAATCACAACTTACTCTGTCAAGTGATTTCTCTGCATCAAGACCCACCAGCAACAGTGGTATGTTCTTACATTCTGCTTCCCTCTGGATCATCACTGTTCTGTTCATGTTGTCAAATGTTTGCCTCCCCTCCACAAAACCACTTTGAGTCATATTTATCAATTTAATTTTGGCATCACTTTTGCCATTTTATCCATTAAAGACATAAATGTTGGTACTTCTCCTTTTAAAATAGTATTAGACAAAACCTTCCAGATCTTTATCAGTTTTTTCCCTCCTAGCTTCCACACTACTACAGGAATACCATCTGTTCCTGGGGACTTTCCCGTAGATTGGTTATACATCACTTTTTATCTGATCTTCTCCTATCTTAACTGTTAATAACTGAGCCTGCACTACCTCTAGCCTTGGCACATTTAACTCTTCCATAAACATTTCCATTTGTACCTTTTCTTGATTTCCATATTTCTCTGCTTTATACAGAATGTCATAGAATTTTCAAACTATTTCTAATACTTCTACAGGATCCTTTGTTATATTCCTTGTTATAGGCTCCCTAAGCTTGGTAACAGGCCTTTCTTTCTGGTGCCTGAGCCATTGTGCTAAAAGTTTTTGTGTTATAGAGTTATTGTCAAAAAAAAAAAGTTGCTTAACAGTACTCTTTCTAAACTCATGCATATTATTGAGGTAATCCCTTATTTTCTGTTTAGCATTCAGTAGTTGCTCCTCTTCTTGTGCTGTGAGATTCCCCCTATTTTGCAATAATTTAATATTTGTCATTCTCACTAAATAATTATTGTTTCTCCTTAACCATATCTCCCTTTTATTTCCACCCTATTTTTAAAGTCCACTTTAATTTTATTCCACTCCCTAGCTATATTTTCAGAAGAAGTTTTTATCTGCTCTAATAGCTCCTGAAGAATTTCCACTATCAATTTCTTAAATTCTTCTCTTTTCAACAGATAGGTGGGAAAGTGTCAGTGTCTCATTTTCATTTTATTATCCTGTGTTGTTATTTTAGTTATTATTATTGGTGCATGATCTGAAATAGTTATTGGGTACATATCGAGACCTTCAATTAAATGGACATATTCCTGTGAACTGTAAGTTTTGTCTTGCCTAGCCCAGTTTTTTTATCCACTCAGAATTCCTAGTACTGAATTCATATCTTCCATGCCAAATATTTTCATAACTTTCTTTAGAAATCTACCTTCCTTTGTTATATTTCCTTTTTTGGGCCCCCAGTCACATCTTCACTGTTGCAAATCAAATTCCATTCCCCATCTATAAGTAATATTCCTTGTTGAAAGCTAATTATTTCTCCAAGAATTGTCTTTAGCTTCATTATAGCAGTATTTAGTGTACTCTAAATACATGCCAGTGTAATCCTCCTCCCTTGCCTGTAGACCCTTAGTACTTTAAGTCTACGATTAATGTTTTTTTTTTCCTCTTCTGTTACTGTTGGAGCTCCTCTTGCAATTAATACAAGTACTCCTCTCCTCCGTTGCCCCAGATATTCCACAATAACCATTCTGAAAGCCTTTCTTAATCAAATTCACATGTTGAGTTCTTTCCAAGTGTATCTACTGTAGCATAGTTATTTGCACTCTACAATTTTAATATAGTTCACTATTCTTCTTTTTTGTATTTATCTGTGAGACCATTAACATTTAAAGACAAGAAGCATATTCTCCAGGGATTATTATTCCCATCTTTTATGCATAACAGTTTTTCTTAAATGTCTAGTTCCAGCTTTTGTGTTACATGCATGCACTGTTTGGCAGGTTAATCTTTTATACAACTGTTTCTTGTCATCTCCATTTGAGCCTATGTCACATATTGCAGAATGTTTTGTTTTATTGAAAACCTTCAAATAAGTACACACACACACACACACATGCAAAATACCCCCTATTAATAATAACACACAAAACTATGTACATCTTCAAATATTGAAGTTTTACCCTCTTAATAGGAACAAAAGTTCCAAACTGGCGCACACACACACACACACACACACACACACACACACACACACACGCAAAAGACTCAAGCTAAACAGAAAAAAAGAGTATCCATGCTAAGATGCATGGTAGTGTCTGTGACTATTAAGTCTGGTTTTCTGGTATTGCCTTATCTTTATAGCTCTCCCAACATTTTCTCCAAGCCATTTCTCTTTATTAGATTGTCTGCTAGTGACATGAAAACCAGATACAGGACTGCTTATAAGAAAAAGACCTTATAATATTCAATATTCTTTTTCATTTTCTTGCTTTCTGTTACAATTTGTTACCTGTATAAAGCTAATGGCCTTAACTCAGTCATTCCCCTATGTAAGAATGAGAAAAAGCACACTCATTTTTCTTTTTTGTCATGTTCTTTTAACCAGATTCCCCCCTTTTTTACATTGCAGTACCTACATTTCTTAAAACTGAAAATCTGAACAAAGAGACAGAGAGAAGAAACAAAAAAGAATAAACAGAAGCACCTATTTACATTAGTATCTCCATTATACCTAAAAATAACTGAAAAAAACTTTACTTTTAACATACAGAGAAAATCATATACCACTTTTGCAATATCGTTATGAAAAAAATGTTTTGTTTTACTTATAGTTAACTCTCTCCCTCTCTTCCCCTCTTCTGAGTATTTTCCAAACATTAATGACATGAAGTAAGGAATATGCTTTCTTTCAAGTCCCCTGCAAGTTTAAACAAGTCCAAACAAGTCCAATATTTCCAGGATTTTCTTGTTCTGTCCTGTTTCACAAATATAATTATTACTTTGTAATCCCATATCTGTCAGTTTCCAGAGTACTGATTTTAGTCTGCAAACGTTAATGACATGAAGTAATGCCTATGCTGTAGACTCCCCTACAAGTTTTTATTTTTTATTTGTTTATTTATTGACATTTGTTAACTGGGTTTGTCCAACTGGGCTTGTGGCCCATTTTCAGTGGAGACCCGAGGAGAAAAGCTCCAGTAATACATTTTAAAACAAGTACAATTTTAAACAATATTTATATAATAGCAGTTATAGCAAAATGATTCACATATGTTGGGATACATGCATAAAGTTAAAGTTGCATTAAAAAGAAGCTAAGTAACAATTTTACATTGATATAGTTCAATAGGTCAACAATTAACATTTTTTGTTTGTATAAAATTGTGCAACTGCATAGTAGACACATTGGAGAGAGAGAGGTGTAATGAGGTACTAAGTATGGTCCTTTTGAGAGTACATAAAGGGAAGGAAGACTAGGTAGGGTCATGGCAAGGGCAGGTTCTGGAACTGAGAAAATAAGCTTTTAGTTCATTTTTAAAGTGTGAGGTGTGGGAGATTGAACTTAAGTCAAGGGGAAGTTTGTCCCAAGCATGGGCAAGGGAGTGTTTGTAGAGTAGTTTGCCTACTGACCTTTTTGGGTGGTAGATATCAAGTAATTGTTGGTTAGAAGTACGTAGGGTCAGGGATGGGATGTAGATGGAGACTAAGGAAGATAGAGATGGACAGAAGGAGGGTTTACAAAGAATAGAGTGTAGCATATGAAATTGATAAGATAGCAGAAACAGGGGAAGTTCAAGCCATTGAAGAGAGTTTAAAGAAATGCAGTGGCATGAGTTGTATGGGGAGTTAATAATGAATCTGGCTATTTTATGGTAAGTCTGTTGCAGTTTGTTTAGAGTGGAGGCCTTGATATTGGTAAGAACTGGGGCGGTGTATAAGAGGGAGGAGAGGAGGAGTGACTGGCCCAGGGTAAGTCTAGATTCAGGGGTTAGGAATGTTTTGTTCCGATATAGCAGACCTAGTTTCTGTTTTTTTTTTATACATTGGAGTATGTGTAGGTTGAACTTGAGTTCGTCATCGATAATGACCACTAGGAGTTTTGTGTGGGTGTCAGGTTGGATATTTGTATTGTTAGAAGATGTAATAAAAAAGGAGGTTATGTGATGAGAAAGAGAATGGGGAAGGAAAAGTAGGAGTTTGGTCTTTTTGGGATTTAGGATCAATAGGTTGTGAGAGCCATTGTTCAGTGGACAGTAGGGCCTGTTGGGTCAGGGAGTGTGGTTCAGGAATGTTATTTGAGATGGATATAAGTGTGGAGTCGTCAGCATACTGAATAAGGGAGGATTCTTTGCATGAGGTGTAACGATCATTGGTGAAGATGTTAAACAAAAGGGGTCCCAAGATGGAGCCTTGGGGAACACCAGTGGAGATGGGAAGGAAAGGTGAGGAGGATGAGAGCCATTTGACAGATAATTCCCTGCCAGATAGGTAACTATTAAACCAGGCAAGTAGAGAGGGGGATAGGTGGAGATTTGTGAGTTTGGATAGTAGTAGAGGATGAGAGACAGTATTGAAAGCTTTGGAGAGATCTAGGAAGAGACAGGAAATGAGTTTATTGTTGTCTAAGGCCTCTGCAATGATATGAGTGAAGGAGAGGAGGGCAGTGGTGGTGCTGTTGTGAGGACGAAATCCATGTTGGGTATGGGGTAAGCAAGTGGTGTGTGAGGAGGTGATTTAACACAGTCTAAGAAAGTCCAATATTTCCAGATTTTCATGTTCTATTCCTGTTCATTTCCATCTCCCAAATCCTGCCTCTACTTCATCTCCAGTGCACTCTCCATTCTTCTAGTTAGCTCATGTGCTTTTTTCCCTCTCTAAAAAATGTTTCAATGGCACAGTCTTTTTGTGGTCTTTATTAACAGAAGAACAAGAAACAGAATCTCCTTCTGTTTCACAGCTCACTTTTTGTTGGACAAACTTTTGTATTTCTTTCTTACCATGAACTTCATCAAAAATGTTTTTGTGTCTCCAGGGAAAACATTTTGAAGATAGCTGGGTACAGCAGTTTGAATCTCACACCTGCTTCTCAACACCCTATTCTGCCTGGTATACAGTGAGTAGTCATTAACCACAAACACTCTGCTGTCTCTCACTTTTAGTACTTTGTCCTTCTGCCACAGTTTTGCCAGAATCAACTCCTTCTGCTGGTAAGATTGGATTTTTACTATTAAAGGTCTATTGTTTTCTTATAGCCAGGTTTAGAGCATACATATGATGTGCCATTCCAATTAACAATTCCTGTTGTGGAATACCAGTCCAGTTGCTTATTTGTGCTTTCATGAAATTAATACAGTCTATTATTTCTGGCTTCTCAGGTACAGCAGAAAATCTCATGTTTTCTCTACATGCTCTGTCCTCTAATTCTATTATTTTGTTAAACATCTCTTTGTGTGCAGTCCATATTCAGCCAGCCTTTTCTTCATTTTGACCTCTGAATTTTTGCAGTTTTGTCATCTCATCTGAGTATCTGTTTAAAGCTTCTTCTATTTTTCCAAAATGTTATTGTTTGAGTTGATATACTTCATCAGTGCTTCACTTATTTTAGTCAGGTCTGTAGGCAATTGCTTTGTACTTTCTTCAAGGTTACTGGAAGTCATGTCTAGAGCTTGCAGAGTTCTTTTTGCTGAACAGCTAAAGCACTTCTCCCAGTCATTGTTTTTTCATCATCTTTTGTAGCTGATTTTCTTTCAGGTCCTTTGTATTTCTGTTTTCCTGTAATCCAGGCAGTGCACTTACTAGCTGGTTACTGAAATTTACTCAGAAATCCAGGTCCACTGACTTTCTCTGCTAAGTTTATGTTTTCACACTGGGAGAGCCATAATTAAGCTGTCAGAATGTCATTTGGTCTTGATAAATGTGCAAAAGCAACCTTCTAAGCAGGAAAGCTGCAGAACCACGAAAATATCAGTCTGGGACAGGAATGTGATATTAAAGAACTTGAGCATGAGGGATTATATAAATATTTGGGAATTGATGAAGGATCAACAATAAAATATGAACAAATGTGAATAATATGTAATAAGGAATACTTTAGAAGACTAAAACTGATACTGAAAACGGCTCTGACATCTACGAACAAAATCCAAGGTATAAACTAATTTGCTCCTCCTGTCCTAATTTACAGTTTTGTAGTGACTGACTGGCCCAAAAAGTATTGGATGAGTTGGATAGGAAAACAAGAAAAATGTTTCATGCTTATCAAATGATTTATAAAAATCAGTGTATACCAAGATCATATATTCCCCGTTCTGAAGGCAGTATGGGCCTCCTCAAAACTGATTATGTGCATAGATCTGCAATCATAGAACTGCATGCATATCTGCTGATCTCACAAGATCCAGACATAGTGAATGTTTTAAAACATGAGGAGAATAAGTCTAAGATGACTTCCCTGCTTAGTTTTAGCAGACGCATATCGGTGTCAAGTGGGAATGGAAATCAAACCAGAAGTAGATAAAAATCAGGCAACAACTGAATGTGCCAAAAATCAAACAAAATAATACAAGGCAAAGGATCAGGTGAGAAGGCAAGAAAAGTGGAAAATGCATAAATATAGTTGCAAGTACAGAAAACTCTTGGAACAACCTCATGTCGAACAGGACCGAATGCAGGAATAGTTAAGGAGAGGTGAATTTCAACCAAAAGATGAAAGGTTAATATTGATAGCCCAGGATAGTGGACTATGTACATGTTGTTTACAAAGTCTGTTGAACATATGTGAGAAACAGAAAAATGTAGGTTTTGTAAAACAGAACTGGAAACAGTCCACACATCTTGTTGCTGGGTGTGATATACTAATGGCAGAAGGACTGTATACTGAAAGGCATAATAATGTGACAAGACTGTTATATTGGGGATTATTCAAATATTATAATATTGAAGTAGCTGAGAAGCATTGGAAACACACCCCATAAAGCCTTACAGAAAACGATGAAGTTTGTATCACATGGGCTCACCCATTAACAACAGTTCAAAAAATAAATGCGAGAAAAACAGATATAGTAGTCCATGAAAAGAAGACAAAAGTAGCATTGATCACTGAAATTGCTATACTCACTGATTACAGTGTCTTACTTACAGAAAGATACAAAGTCATAAAATACTGGGATTTACAGGCAGAAATGAGGTTAATGTGGAAGAAGGATATGCAGACTGCTCCAATAGTAGTAGGAGCAATGGGTCTTATAAAAAAGAACTTACAATTGTACTTATATATGTTACCGATACATGTAACTGCATATGAATTGCAGAAGGAGTCAATTCTGTGCACATTGCAGGTGCTGTGAAGAGCATTTCTGTCTAACATCAAAGATTGAAACAATACTAATTTCAAGAACTTTAATCATACTTTGACTTAGGAATGTGGTCCATTCTTGTCACGGTATTAGAAACCCAAAAGACTTGGAGAAATTAAACTGTGAGGTATAAATACACAGCTAAATGCAGACTCAGACTGACCCTATTCCCACCCAAAGCATCAAACTCAAGGCCTATAATTATGCAGTTTCTCTAGTGCTTCAAAATTTAGGTAATTGGTGACATTTTTAGTTTTGGAGATAAAATCAGCAGTTCTACATATCTAATTCACTTTTTAAATCAACTAGTCTGCCAGATGCTACATTCTGAATTGCATACCAAGTTGCTGTGCACCTAGCCAGCAAACCTAAACTGTAAACTTATCAACAAATTCAATTTTTTTGGAAAATACTTTTTTAAACGCCTCCATTTCTTTGTGTTTTGAGCTGCAATATATGTTTATATATGTTAATAAAGAAAATAAATCGCAATAGCAATAACAGTTTCCATTATTAGTGTATCTGTATTAATCTCCTACTGCTAAAGGGCAAGAATATAGCAATAACCCATGCCTGGGTGTGGGTAATGCGGAATTTACCCACGGTTGGCGTGGTTCGCCCGAGGGACCAAACAAAGACAACCGTGGATAAATCCCGCATTACCCACACCCAGAAGTGTGTTATTGCTATTATACTATGACATTATTTAAGAAAAGAAATAATTACTTTTCTTAAATAATGGCATTGTATAATGCCTCTTTGCTGCCCTTCCGCAGCTGTCTGGTATCTGCAGCAGTTCTGATGTACTGCGCATGCCTACACAGTACATCAGAGCTGTGGACAAAAGCAATGGAGAAAGCAAGATCTCCGTTGCTTTTTACTGTTTCGCTATGTTAAATGGGTTTAACATAGCGAGACAGCTTTAAAATAAGCAACGGAGATGTCCGTTGCTTATTTTAAAGCTGTCTCGCTATGTTAAACCCATTTAACATAGCGAATAAAAGCAACGGAGATCTTGCTTTCTCCGTTTAAACCTGTCTCGCTATGTTAAATGGGTTTAACATAGCGAGACAGCTTTAAAATAAGCAACGGAGATCTCTGTTGCTTATTTTAAAGCTGTCTCGCTATGTTAAACCCATTTAACATAGCGAGACAGGTTTAAAAAAAAAGCAACGGAGAAAGCAAGATCTCCGTTGCTTTTTACACACTGTGTTGCTATGTTAAAGGAGTTTAACATAGCGAGACAGCTTTAAAAAAAGCAACGGAGATCTCCGTTGCTTTTTTTAAACCTGTGTCGCTATGTTAAACTCTTTTAACATAGCGAGATAGTGTTTTAAAAGAGACTTATACTAATGGAAAAAGTCCAGGCGACCGGACCTTTTTCCATTAGTATAAGTCGATTTACAACGTGCACGCTGGCCAATCAGCGTGCACGTTTTGGAATATTAATGGGGGGTCATGGTATAATATTATTTTGTGCACTGCCATGTAAAGTTCGCCTGCTCTTCCTATTCCTTAGATTGGTACCACATCATTAATGTATGCTGTATTCATCTGAAGGATTTTCAGTTGGCTGGCTTTATAAATAATGTGTGCCCCAAATCAAGATTAAAAAAAAAACCTTCATTTGTTCTGCATTCCCTCTTCCTAATCTTATTTTCACTACAACCAAATCATCTAATATTGCAGGTGACTGTTTATTAAAATAGTGTAGCTAACTATGGAACTACATCCCACTATGACTGAAATCCATTCAAAATGCAAACTCATTTAAAACATAGCTAAAATTTTGCCTATCAAATCAATGGATCTGCTCCTGTATAGCTCCAAGATAAATGTCTCTCTTGTTTTCAGCGTACTATATCATCAAATCATTTCTCTTCATTCAGAATCCTATGCTACACAACCAGTTGGCACCAATAACTGAATACTTTTAGTACCATCTCCCAGCCATATGCATTGTTGTGACACTGGTTCCCTCAACCTCTGTACTTCTAATATAAACCTTTTGGTAGCCATATAAATAATGGTGTCTGAACCTGTTTTATAGCAAACCTCTCAATTGCAATATTAATGTTTTCTGCCTTATCTAGTTCTGCCTTATCTAGTTCTTCCTCTCACCTCCTTTTTTAATTTTTAAGCACTAATCACATGATCTGTTATCTAATCAACATCCCATTAATACACCTCTTTAAATGCTCAATGTAGAACATCCACTAATGGATAAGTATATTTTATAAAACTACGCTTGCATTTATTTCATATGAATTTAATCAAATTAGCAAATGTATGTGCAATTTCAAATGCATTTTACTTTATGTATTTTCATGTATATTACTGAAAGTCTATTTTAAAAACCTTGTATATGTTGCAGTTTTCCTGTTCTCTGCTGGCAAGGGTTTTTTTGAACCAAATCCAGTTGGACAAATCCTGAAAACAAAAGCAAAATAAAAAATAAACAACAAAAATAGTCAATAGAAATGTTGTTATTGGAATCAGGTGTAAAAACTCAAATAATTAAAGATTTAATCAGTAAGGTGAATAAAGCACTGGCGAAACTGAAATTCAGCCTTGTGTTAAAAATGTGCTAGATGTGGGTGTGTGTTTTTGGAGAAGCATTAGATGAGCAGAGATAAAAAATATTATGTTTGCTACCAAGATTTTCTACCGAATCTTAATAATTTAAGATATTTGAATAAAAATATCTTTAAAACATTTTAATATGTCAGTTAAACTGAGATGAATGTTTTAATGGGTGAATTCTAGGTATTAGTGATACAGTTTGCAAGTTGATAACCTTAGGACCATATACTTTTCTCACGTATCAGGTTATCTCCTTAAATCTGAGTTGTAATGTTTAATTGGGAAGTGTTATGAAAATATGTGATGGCTTTGAAACCCCTTTAGTTGTTAGTTAATGATGAGACATTACAGTTAAGACGTTACATGGAATTTGACAGTTTAGTTGATGATAGCTGTAAAAAAGGTGACAACAAAGAAGTAGATATCTGAAATTATTGTTACAACAGAGGAATTGATGGACATTACAGATGAGATACAGAAAAAAAAAGAATACCTGGAAAATATAATTGGTATAGTTATGTGACACAGAGGTTACAGTGTTATTGTTAGGACAGAAGAGATATAAAATTACTTTGTAGTGAAAGTAGTAGTAGTAATGCTTTAGGTGTAGGTCTGGGTTAGGAGATTTATATCCCTAGTTAAAGGGTGTAATTTTAGTGTAGTTTTGATTTACTTATACCTCAGAGGAAAAGTCATCTACCTATTAGTGCAAGTAAATTTTTTTGTATACGAGCTTTTTTTTTGGCTCTGTGACACCTCTGCTCTGGGCCAGTAATCAAGAAGCCTCAATCCTCACCACTGACACCGGGGACATTCACTTGGAATGATTAGATACAAAGTATTTCCACATGCAGCTCTATGCACCAAGCACAATTTCCCTTAAGAGCACACAAGGAACACACTCCCTTCCTGGGGATGGGTTTCCATCTCTCTTACTAGGCCCCAAATAAGACTCCACACTGACCACAGCTGTAGAGTTGAGTCCTCAGCCAAGTATTCCAAGTCAAGTCCTCCATCACCCTCTCTGTGAAATCATTGTTCTGCGTCCCTACTCCAAGTAGCCAACACATACACTGCTTGAGATTTGATTTTCACGTACACACACACACACACACACACACACACACACACACACACCTGGGAAAGGCTGGCACAGATTTACCAATTATGCCCCTCTGCCCAGACTATAAGGTAGATACTGCCATCAGAAGACTCTAAAGCCAGCTACTCTAAGGCTTTTACAAGGGTACTCAATTATACGGAGTAAAATTAATACCAACAAAAAAGGTAGTTTGACCAATGTGGCAAGGCTTTCAGGAGTGGCCACTGTGTCACCAAATAAATATAAGTACTCTCAAAAGTTAAAATATTCTCTAAAAGACCAGCCACAATGAAAGGTTTGCATATCTTTAATAATAAAAGGACACAAAAATATATATTTTTTTTACAATAAACACCAGAGTTTCAGTCACAGGAAATATTAAAAAATAGATGGATCACACAGATACAGCAAAACAATACTTAACTAATATCACTATATATTCCTGACTGATCTAAATAATTACTGTTTTCTATTTACTTAATAAAGCAAGGCAAGATGAAGTGGGTGACTGGTTTTGTCAATTCCAAAACAGAGTGCCTTGAGACTTCTGTCTCATCTAGTATTAAAATATCATTTCAGTGCTGGATTACAGAATGACGTCACATACATCTGGTCATCTGACTTCTGGTTCCCACACTACCTCTTCACTAGAAACTGAACCAGAATCTAGCATATATGTGTCATAATACATACACATAGAGCTTTGCTAAAATGTGTTATAGCACCTGGAAGCTATAAAACCATTTCAAAAACTTCCACCCTTCCAGGGTAGCAATTAGTTCACCCCAAGGGTAATACAGTAGGATTCATAGTCC
This sequence comes from Protopterus annectens, assembly GCF_019279795.1. NCBI lineage: Eukaryota > Metazoa > Chordata > Ceratodontiformes > Protopteridae > Protopterus > Protopterus annectens. The sequence goes on from NC_056744.1 coordinate 827,079,083, forward strand.
TGGTTTTCGCAGATATTTTGTCTCTGGCTGCAATTAGAACTTTAAGATACAATCTTTATGGCCTAAACCAGGTAATTTAATTTCAGACTGTTTTTCAAAGTTAGCTGGACTGATATTAACCTCTTCTCTTCCAGCATCCTCTGTTACAATATACTAATTTCAACAGTTACAATACAATCTGACATGCTGGTGTAATTCTTTTCTGTCCAGCAGGACCCACTGTTGGTACATTTTTAATACAAAGAGCTTTACAAATACATTTTCAGCACAAGCACCTGTACAAATCAGTGTGATATACAAATGACATATATTTTTTTTACAAAACTCCAGCTAGCTATGCTGGCATATGTTACACATCCACTACAATACTTCTTCTGGCATAGCTGGCAATACCTCACACCATCACTTCTCTCCCCCCTTTGAAGACTGAAGCTAGTTTTTCAAGTGACCCTTAAGAAACATGGCTTGAGGGACATGAGCCTGTCTGAGAACACATTAACCAATACCCTGTATTGAGAGTCCATCTGCATTGACATTGCTGGCCCCACTATGGTGCTGCACTGTCATGTCATATGCCTGCAACCCTTGGCTCCACTTTAATAACTTGGCATTCTGCTGGCTGGCTTGATGTGGTCATGTTATAGGATTATGGTGTGTAACTACAGTGAATTTCCTTCCATACAGATAGGGTTGAAGCTTCTGCAGTACCCCTCTGCATAACATTCATCCCTGGGTTGTAGTCTATGGCTGAGATATCCATCTGGGTGCTCTTCCCCATCTGAGTAAACCTGGCTGAGTAGAGTCCCCACCCAGTGGTTTGAAGCATCCACCTGCACAACAAATCCTTTGCTGTAATCTGCAGTGGCTAACACAGGGGGTCCACCCAAACCTCTTTAAGCTTTTGGAATGCCTGCTCGCAGGCTGGGGTTCACACTACCTTATCTGGCCTGTTTTTCTTCATCAGGTCTGTGAGGGGAGAAGCTATTGCACTACAATTGGGAACAATCTTTCTATAGTACCCCACTGTCCCCATGAATGCCCTCATCTGCTTTGTGGTAACAGGGGCAGGCCACACCTGAATGGCTTCCACTTAAACAGGTTCTAGCCTGATCTTACCACTCTCCACTCTGTGCCCAAGGTAGTAGACCTCTGTCATTCCCACCGGACACTTACTAGGCTTAATGGTCAACACTGCCTTTTGTTGTCTGTCCAGGACCTCCTTGACATGCTGAAGGTGCTCTTGCCAGGAATGGTTGTAGATAGTAATATTGGCCAGGTAAGCAAGGGCATAATCTCCTGCTCCTGTTAGGATATGATCTACCAGCCTCTAGAAGGTTGCTAGGGCATTGTTCATCCCAAAAGGCATCTTCGTGAACTTGTATAATCTGAAAGGAGTCACAAAGGCTGACCTCTCTCTAGTGGTGGAAGTCAACGGAATCTGCCAGTAGCCCTTAGTCAGATCAATAGCAGTCAGAAACTTAGCCCCACCCAGCTGCTCTAAGACTTCATCTGTCCTAGGCATGGGGTAAACCACCTGACTCTATGTGGCTATTTAGTTTTCTGTAGTCTACACAAAACCTGGTGCTGCCATCTTTCTTTGGTACCAGCACTGCTGGGGAGGCCCAGGGACTGTTGGACTCCTGGATTACCCTCGGATTCCAACATTTTCTGTATCTCCACCCTCAGAGTCTGTCTGACTCTTTGAGGCACCCTGTAAGGGGCCTGCTTGATAGGCCTTTGGGGTCCTGTATCCACATGGTGCTGCACCAGATGGATGCACCCAGGTTTCTCTGTGAACATGCCCCCAAACTCCTGCAACACTGCTTGGATTTCTCAAACCTGGGTAGGGGATAGCCACTGGGAGACTGCAACCCCTTCCACTGATGTATCAGTCAGAGCCTCACTGTGGAGATCAGTCACCAGATCCCCCTCAGACTTCTCCTGCCATCCACTGGAAATACTCAGAATCAGGGCCTCCCCATCATGGTAAGGCTTCATCATCTTAACATGGTACAATTTGTGCCCCTGCCTCCTGCTCAGCAGATTTATCATGTAGTTTACATCACTGACCTTCCTTACCACTTTGAAGGGTCCCTCCCAAGCTGTCTGCAGTTTATTGCATCTGACAGGAATGAACACCATAACCTGCTGACCCACAGCATACGATTGGGCTCGAGCATAACTGTCATACCAGACCTTTGTCTACTGTTGGTCTCCTCCCAGGTTCTCTTGGGCCAAGCCCGTGAGCTCCCTAAGCCTTGTCCTGAGGTTTAGGACATATGCCACAACAAGACTCCTTGTGGGATTCACACTCACCCTCCCACTCATCACAAATCAAATCTAAAGGCCCCCTCACCCTATGCCTATCCAGCAACTCAAAGGGTGAAAAAACTGTGGATTTCTGGGGTACCTCTCTGTGTGCAAACAGCAGATTTTACTCTCTCTCTGAAACTGGTCTGCAAATACCTGTAGCATGGTCTTTAGTGTAGAGTTTAACTTCTCCACAAGACCATTAGTCTGGAGGTGGAAGGGGTGGTCTTTAGGTGCTTTACCCCACAGCTCTCCTGCAGACAAGCTTGCAGGTCTGACATGAAAATGGCACCTCTTTCAGTCAGACTGTAGGTTCTGGGCACTACTAACTGCTGTATTACCTTACCCTCTAGCCCTCCTTCAACGGTCTACTCCCTATACAGTAACCCTTTGTTCCACTATACAGTCTCCCCTTTTCCTTGAGAATCAGGTGCCTCCCTAGCTACCCCCCTCAAGCCTCTTAGTGTACAGTTCGAATCATATTATGCAGAACCTTTATTGGTCTGGGATTACAAGGGATGTAACAGGGTACTGCAGGACCTGTGAGCAGTGCCAAAAAAATAGGCAAGGCAGGAGACATGGTCAAAGCTCCTTTGATGCCTTTGTCTGTGACTGAGAAGCCATTTCAGAGGGTAGCTATGGATATTGTGGACCATCTGAGTCCCCAAGTTCCACAGGGAAGAAGTATATCCCAGTGGTAGTAGATTATGCTATTAGATACCCTGAGGCAGTGGCTCCATTCTCCATCGAGGCAGAGAAGGTGGCAAATGCTTTGTTAGAGATTTTCAGCAGGGTAGGTTTCCTGAGAGAAATACTGACTGACAGTGGTGCCAATTTCATGACAGACTTGCTGGCTTGTCTGTGGGAGTGTTGTGGGACCACCCCCAGA